>NC_092463.1:58598426-58898426 GCF_047495875.1 Pithys albifrons albifrons | reverse complement strand
TCATGGTTTAACCCCAGCTGGCAACCAAGGACCACACAGCCTCTCACTCACTCCCCCTGCCCGTGGGGTGGGATGGGAAAGAGAATGGGAAAGGTAAAAGCACATACACACACCTGTAGTAAGGTGCAATCAGGTGCAAATAGTTAGTGAAGGCTATTTGGTCATTAGTAGCCATATTACAGATCTGACCTATTTTTCTTTCCTGTGAAGCTGTAAGTAAAAGATTTCAGTTAACTCCTAAAACTGTTCATCATATACTTCCTTTTTAAGTACAGCTGTCCAGAGCAGAAGGACATCAGCAGCTGAATAATGCCCCAAGGGAGGCATAGATGGAAAACCCACAGGGATTGGTAATGAGAGATTACAACTGACTTTGTCATTTTCTGTTTGATGGACCAGAACACTCTCTCATACCCATGCCTGGGTGTGAGCCCCTGTGCAGGGGGATCTAATGGAGCCTCTGCTCCGCAGAACCAGCCACACTGCACAGCATCCTTCACATGCCATCAAACCAGCAGGATAATTTCTGAGCCCTGGCTCACCTGACAGCTCAGCCCTCGCCTGGCTGCAAAGCTTCCTTATCGTGTAGGGATAGCAGCTATGCTGGCACCAGATGTGACACAGGGAGTACCCTCATGAAAGGCAGGCACCTGGTCCATCCTTTCTCTCCTCAGTTCTTCATTTCTGTGCAAGAATTCCCACAGATGTCCCTCCACCTGGCATTTTGGAAGCTACATTTTCTGCAATTAAAAGAGTGGCTATGCAGAAGGCTGCAAATTATCTTCACACCTTGTGCTGCAAGAGATGCAGACACTACTTGACATAATGCCAGGTAAGACGGAATCTTGAGCTTCACAACAAGACTCACCCTCCTCCTTTTACAGATGCGTTGGGAGAAACCCTGGGTAAGACACACAATTCCATCTGCTTTTAATAACAGAGAGCTGCCTCTTGAGCAGGTGATTGGATCTCTCTTCTCCCAAGTAAACATTGTGCAGTTTTATCAAAACCCAAAATGAACCAAAATCAATCCACAACGAAAGCACAGTGATGGAGCATTATTTCATGACACAGAATCACAACTGCTCCTTGGTGTGTACACCTCAGAAGCAACACTATGACATGAGGAAACAGGAGACACAAGGTCACAGCCACGTTCATCCAGATGAAGACAGAAATTTCAACTCCTGCAAATTCAAGTTTTAAAGGATGGTATCTCCTACAACATGGCTTCATCTCTTCTCTGGCTCTTGACTTTATTTACCTGATCCTCAGAGTTCAACAACTCAAAAGGTAAATGTACAATGAGACCTTCTAAATTCAGATTCTCCTCTTAACTCCATCAGTAAATCCATTTATTTCAATAGTTACTTCTAAACAGGATTAGAAAAAATAACTCATGGTTCTTTAATCCTATGTATTCATTCATTTTTAAGGCTACCCAGTCTTTCAGGAAAGCTTCAATTTTATCCTTAATCCAATGAGGAAAGTGCACACGAGGCAGAAATCTCATTCTGTCTCCTTCCACAGGATAACACCAAGGGAGTGTCTAAAAGGCAGCACAGCAGGAAGCGCTTCCCCACAATCCATAACAATAAAGAAACGCTTTTTATTTTTGTCAGCATTCAAACTGAACACACAGACCTGGCTTAGGAGGGAGAGAGGCAGTTCCACCAGCAGAACAGAAGTGGTGGGACAGGACATGGACATGCACTCCCAGACTTGCTTTGTCGCAGGACTGTTCTACAGACACATCCCCAAAGCAGCTGCTCCAGTGCTGGGCGAAAGCTGCTGCCGTGCAGTGGAGCAGCACAGACCAAACTGCACACGGGGGGAAACAGTGACCTTTGTGCAGAGAGAAGAAAAGCCTTTCAATCCCCTCCCTCCGCCGCACAAGTGTTTGCCAGGGCTGGGAGCCCACACGTGCCGGGGGCTGCTCAGTCAATGGACAGAGTGTGCCTACTGGGAATACACAAACAGGGAATGCCAGGGAGAAGGGGAAGGAGGAGAGAGTGTGTAATCACGGAGACAAAGACTGAGCAGGGCAAGTGCACAATGGATTGAGGAAGCACAGTTTACAAGAGCTTCTGTAAAGGCTCTGAAACCTGCCTTCGGTGCCACAATAGTACTTTCTTAGTTCAGCTCTTTCATAGTGAATATTCAAACGCTTTTTTCACAATGTAACAACCACCAGGAAATGGTAACAGCTAAATCATTTCCTAAATGTCTCATTATATGTAGTGCTGTGGTATCAGTAAGAGGCCAGCCTGGGGGCTCGAGCTGTGTGTCACTCCCATGAGCACTTACCTGCTGTGCCTCAGCATCCGACTTAAAAAGTGAGGACAATAACACACAACTGCAAGAAGCATCATGGGGTCTGGTTCCTTGGGATTTTGCTTACCCTGCATCTTTAAACAGCTGAATCTCTCTCAAAAGTGGCTTATCAGTACTGCAATTATGTTAGTTGTGTTACTGTATGTATCTCCTTATTACTGACCTGCACTCAAGTCAGGAAGTCTGTAAAACACAGTCCTGCTATTTTTACCATGTTAGAAAAACCTGAAGCCTCAACAGCTGCTGCTAATTTGTGTTTTGCTTTGTTTTGCAGTTTTTCTCTCTCACACAGACAACCCCTAAATGCTGATTATCTAAATGACAAAAGCATTTGAGAAGCACAACCCCACTGTGTCTGGAGGGTAAGAGTCCACACAGTGCCCTTCCTCTAGGAAGCAGTACTCCTCCACAATGAGGAGCAGCAGCAATCACCTCATCACCACCAGTCAGCGTGACATGGCACACTCCTTGCACCAGGCTGTTCTCAATTTCCACCTGAGATTGTAGAAACTGGTCCCTGAAGTTTTGGCTTAAAATCCTGTAAGATACAGATCCTTGGCTGAATCTGTGAGAGCTATGAAAGAAAAACCCAGGACCTTTATTGCTGCCATCCAGCATGTTCCGTGGATGTGCTGCTCCGGACCAGATTATTGCATAAAACATGAACCATGCAGGAGTAAGTACAGCTGCAGCCACCCATATAGCTGGAAAATGGTACATGAAGAGAATTCCCCCCTACATCTTGCAGTTCTGCCCTCCCCTAAGCTCCACATATCTCTGCCCTTGCTGCCTCCAGGCTGCCCCAGCTGTTCCTGACAGGTAACTGAGCTCTGGGCCGCAAATCTAAAGCCTTCTACCTCTGGGGATACCTTTCAGGCATTTCACTTCTCTGATGCCAACCAACCACATCATCCACTGGCATCTTCTACACTTGTGTCTTGAATGGCTACTGATCCTTTTTGGCAAGGGAGTGTCCATTCAGTTCACATGTTTTGTGGTTAACAACACCAGAGCAGCACAGACACTACTTAAAAAAACTCATCTGTGGAGAAAAAGAATTTGAGTAAAGACACACCACGGTTCAAGAAACATGAGAGCAAAGGAGCAGACAAGGCAGGAGATTGAAGTGTCAGTAATGCCACAGAGGATCACAGGACACTGAAGACAGCAGGAGTGAACACCACCAGGAAACCAGTGGATACTGGAAAGGAGAAGGGAGCAGATGAATTTCTCAAGTTTGTGATCCAGACAACCTTTGCTTAAGTATCTGAATTGTTCATCAAAGAGGAAATTTCCTCCAAACCTTCTGAGGCTTTCCAATCCCTAATTGTATTGCAATTATTTTATTTAGGGCTTTACTTAATGAGATCTGGGAGATATTTTAATATCCCCAAAATATGAAAATAATTTAAACTTGACTCAAGGGCTAATTTTATTCTACTTTTAAAAAGAACAGAATTACAAAGGCCTACTAACTAAGAGAAACAAGTATTAGACCTTATATATTTCTGTGCTGCATATAGTTGAGGATGACTTAAGGATAGACCTGGTCTAAGCCAGGACCAGCCTCAAATTGATCGATACATTAAGCCCATTGTGTTTCCCCACATGGCAGTGGAAGCACTGTGGCAGCACCTCAGACCTGTGGAGTACCCACCCAGACTGATGTGCAAAACTGCTCTTCATTCCAGAGCAGGCACAGTCTCCCCTTCATTCCCAGACTGCATGGGAATGTGCAGAGTACATGCACAAGCACCTTTCATAGAATCATAGAATTGATTGGGTTGGAAAAGTCCTCCGAGATCATCAAGTCCAACCCTTGGTCCAACTCCAGTCCCTTTACCAGATCATGGCACTCAGTGCCACATCCAATCTCAGGTTAAAAACCAGGGATGGTGAATCCACCACCTCTCTGGGCAGCCCATTCCAATGCCTGATTACTCTCTCTGGAAAGAATTTTTCTTGATCTCCAACTTAAACTTCCCCTGGCAGAGCTTGAGCCCATGCCCCCTTGTCCTATTGCTGAGTGCTTGGGAGAAGAGACCAACCCCCACCTGGCTAGAACTTCCCTTCAGGAAGAAGAGCCTCCTCTTCTCCAGGCTAAACACCCCCAGCTCCCTCAGCCTCTCCCCACTGGACTTGTGCTCCAGTCCCTTCACCAGCCTTGTTGCTCTTCTCTGGACCCACTCCAGCACCTCAATATCTTTCCTGAACTGAGGGGCCCAGAACTGAACACAACACTCAAGGTGTGGCCTCACCAAAACGGAGTACAGGTCACCGCCCTGGGCCTGCTGGCCACGCTAGTTTTGATCCAGGACAGGATCCCATTGGCCTTCTTGGCCACCTGAGCACACTGTTGGCTCATGTTGAGCTTCCTGTCAATTAGTCCCCCCAGGTCCCTTTCTGCCTGGCTGCTCTCCAGCCACTCTGTGCCCAGCCTGGAGTGCTGCAGGGGGTTTTTGTGGCCAAAGTGCAGGACCCAGCACTTGGCCTTGTTGAACTTTGAAGCGTCAACGGATGCTGCAGTACTGAAAAGACCTTGCATGCCTCAAATTCATTAGAATTCTTCATAGAAACACAGAGATTCCTACAATATCTATCTAAAGGAAGGAGCTCTCTGGTTCTGAAGCTCACCACAACATAAATCCAATGTCTGTGAGGGACATGCCAGGGGGGAAAGAGAAAACAAAAGGGAAAAAAAACAGCTCTCTGAAACTTTGATTCAGTTTTGCTCAACACCTGTGTGAAAGAATGATGCTGGGATTCTTGATTTCTTATAGTAAATGTGATCATAATATGCTAGCTGTATTGCATCTTAAATTTATTTTCTACATTCCTCTTATTCTCCATGTAGGAAATGTAAACTGACAAAGCTTTTACCTCAGGTCAGTCTGGAAGAGGCATTTACCAAGTTCTGCCTCTGTGATGACAACATAAATTAAAGCAGAGCCAAAAAACACAAGACAAAGAGACCTCTCCCTCCACACACACTTCATGGTGCATATTTTCAATCCACTGGGGTAGTCTGTGCATTTGACACGTAAAAAAGTAAAATCTGTACAGGTGTAACTACATCCAGTAGCTTCTGTTGGATATTTTATATATTTATAAAAGCAGCATTTGGAAAATATTAACAGAAAGGTGTCTGCCTTTTAAACAAGTAAGCTCCATTTCAGTGAATTATGAAACAAGTGTTGCCGGATAAAAGTTAGTATAACAAATAAAATTCTTTAAAGTAGTTACACCTGCCTGTCCTATTAGTGAATTTGGCTCTTGCTTCTAAGAAACAGCCTCTAGCTATTTAATTATTTGGAATGCTCCTTAAAACAGAATTCTTTAGCATTGCTGGAGTCTCTGTAGTTCCTCCAAAAGGTTATGCTGGTGTCAGTGAACATAATTACTTGTTCATGAACTAATGCCACAAACAAGAGGAATTTCAGATACATATTTTTATGTAGCGTTTCAGCACCTTTAGGTAGGTTTACTTCTGCAGCCTATACTGCCTAACATTAAACGGCACCAAGAGGAAAGGTGTGTCTTCTTCTAGATGATGACATGTGCCTGGGGACTCCCTAAAAGTCACTGCACCAACATACCAGTTCATTGCTGCTCAGAGGGGCCACAGCCCCCACGCACCTGTGCTCAGTCACAGAATCACAGGATATTCTGAGTTGGAAGGGACCCAAGAGGATCATCAAAGTCCAGCTCCTGGCCCTGTACAGGACACGCCAAAAGTGACACATGTGCCTGAGAGCACTGTCCAAATGCTTCTTGAACTCTGTCAGGGTTAGTGCTGTGCCCACTGCCCTGGGGAGCCTGTTCAGTGCCCAAACACCCTCTGGGGAAAGAAGCTTTATCTAATACCCAACCCAAACCTCCCCTACACAGCTTCAGATCATTCCCTTGGGTCCTGTCACGGGTCACCACAGAGCAGAGATCAGTGCCTGCCCCTCCTCTTCCCCTCACAAGGAAGTTGTAACTGCAATGAGGTCTCCCCTCAGTCTCCTCTTCTCCAGCTGAGCACACCAAGTCCCCTCAGCTGCTCCTCACATGCTTCCCCTCAAGGCCCTTCCCCATCTTCACTGCCCTCCTTTGGACACTCTCCAAGAGCTGAGTATCTTTCTTATATTGCAGACACCAAACCTGCCCCCAATATTCCAGATGAGGCTGCCCCAGTGCAGGGCAGAGCAAGACAATCCCCTCCCTCACCCAGCTGGCGATGCTGTGCCTGATGCCCCCCAGGACACAGTTGGCCCTCCTGGCTGCCAGGAAACTGCTGACTCATATTCAACTTCCCATTGACCAGGACCCCAGGGCCCTTTCCATGGCACTGCTTTCCAGCATCTCATTCCTCAACCTGTCCATGTATCCAGGGTTGCCCCATCCCAGGTGCAGAATCCGGCACTTGCCCTTGCTGAACTTCATACCATTGGTCCAGGTACCAGCTCCAGCTCCTGCAGGCCCTACTCATGTGAACCCTGACTAACAAATCAGGGAGAACACTTGGTGATGTCACTGCTTCTGTAAGCTATGGCACAAACCCCAGCTGCAGAGGGTGGAGCAAAAAGCAGCAGCTGGGCTACCTGAAAGGAAGTCACTTTTCTCATTTTGCTGTTTTGTGCTTCAGGAATACCTACCAGATATCACCTTGGTTTAGAGCCACCTTAAGAGTGCAATCCATCACCACTAGTCTTAGCTCTCACAGCAAAGCTGTGGTTAGTACACATCTAAAAAAGACTTTCAGTTATTAAGTCTCTTCAAGAGTGGACTTGAAATAAAGCCAAATTTTGCTCTTGTTCTTGCCTTGCTTTAGAGCTTTCCATATAACACACTTCCATGCTCTAGCACATAGCAGCAAGAAGTAAAGGTTCTGGTCTTAGTTCCTGTATGTTGTGGATGTCTTACTTGCCCATGCTTTTCCTGATCTAATTTCCAAAGGTAACAAACCGGTTTGTTGTTTCTGAGGAGTGAAAAAAACCCCAACCAAAAATAAACCACAGAAAGCGCAAACCTACATCACAATCACAGGAACTTGAAGGCTTTCAAAAGCTCTTTCAAGTGCTTTACAAGTAATAAATAATTCAGGCTCAGAGCAGTCTAGATAGAGCACTGTTTATAGAGGTACTGTGGAGAACTAGGTTGGCTACACTAAGAATAAATGTGCCAAAGTCACTGCTTAAAGTGAATCTGATGGTAGACACAGAATGCTGCCCTCCATGATTTTCACTATTAGTCTTTACTAATAAGTCAACTATTCTTATCTAATATGATGACTTCAAATCAGACACTGCTATTGCTTACTGTCAGATGGTGCTGTTTATAAATACCATCACTATTTTTATTTATGTTTTGCTGAAAATGCTGCCTAGCATTCCTCAAGAAGAAACTGAAACTTTCTGGAATGCCTGGTAGGAAAACCAAACAAGGCTCACAAGTATTAAGCGTTCCAGGCACACATAGCCCACAGTATTTAATTGCAGGAACCTGTAACGTAATCTTCTGAATATTTACAGAAAAGAATGGAAACAGTTAGTCATAATTAGGTCACAGGATACTCCCAGCATTTCTTGGTTGTTTGAAGTCTGTGCTACCTTCCGTTCCAGCTTGTTCGTGAGGCTGGATGTAAAGTTGCTTACCCTTTACTAACCATATGAAAACTGAGTTTCCAGTGTCACAACACATGCTTAGTTGGCATTTAGGTACAGCATAAAATATCATGACTGGACCTTAAGCCGTAATACTGGTTTACTATTTAATTATAAGTTTTAGGAAATGTCATTTATTTAAAAGCCATGCAGATTTTGTTCATTTTCTTTATTCATTATAGCCATTCCTTTGTGCAGAAATTTACTATCTGGCATACTCAAAACTTCACCTTTACTGAAAACTATGACCTTACTTTGGAGTCTGCAGGAAGCAAAAGTTAGCAACTCCTGTCCAGTCTTCATTAGAAAACACTGCTATTTTATTAAGCAAATTCTGCCAACCAAGAAACTTTTCTTTTAAAGTCATCTGGGTATGGGGACGATTATGGATATCAAAATGCATCTCACACCTCCTTCTCAGCTCAGGGAGCCTCAGGAGAGTTGTATGCAAGCAAAGTTCACACACAAAAGAAATCCTGTATCTGACATTATACGCATACAACATGTGCACATGTGTATATATGTGTATATATATATATATATACATGTATAATTATATATATACATATATATATATACACACATGTATAAATATATATTTGTCTTATATCAAGGAATCTGACAAACAACTTGCAGAAATGGCACAGTGCACTCCCAAATCAAGAACTCAACTGCTGCAGCACTCACGTGTGGCCCCAGTAATGTAAGTGAACATTTTCAGGTTATTACCTGGAGGAGCTGTCTTATGTATGAGCCAATTTAGCAAATCAATTAAAGTAATGCAGTTACTTGATCAACACATGAACACAAAGGGAAAAAATGACAGAAGAGATTGAGGGAAAAACATGAGGGTCATGAAAAAAAAGCAGAAATTACTGAAAAGATGAGAGAGCATTTGGTATCACAGAGGTAAACAGAGCATTATTTTAATTGGAAAGGATCTGTTTAAGCAATGGGTCACTCGCTTTTGTTGCCTTCAAAGTTATTAAACAAGGAACTCGGATTACATGTGGGTCATTTATGCAACACTGAATTTTAGGCTCTCCCACCTTCATGCTGTCCTTCCAAGGAGGTTTGTGGGAGATGCTGATTACCACAGGCTGAATGAGAGGTCATTTAAGTCTTCCAGTGAAAAATTAATAGCCATAGAACAATATTTTTAATAACAGAATAATTAGAAACCAGTGTAGCAGAATTTTTACATCTGTGTCAGTTACATCACCTGACCAACAAAATGCTATTCATGCTCTTTACAGTTCTCACCTCGAGGGAGAGAAGATTTGACCCCCAAATCTCTCCCAGGCCACATGCAACAGCTAATTCCTCTCAGGAGAGTGTTAATGGAACACAATTAAGTGGAGGCAAACCAGCAGGGAAAAGAGGTAGGGAAGGTGTCTTTCTCAGTGACCACCAATCAAACCTCCCAGTTTTATGCAAAGCCTGAGTTGTTGCCTCCTGTTGGTTGCAACAGAGTTCCAAAGCCTCCCCACACTCGGCTGACAAAAGTGCTTCTCCTGAAGCCCCAGAGCAGCAGCTCAGCCAGAGGCACCACCCAGGGGACAACAACCAGCGTTCCTGGTGCTACAAACACAGAATCACAGAATGCTTTGGGTTGGGAGGGGCCTTAATCACCACCCACTTCCAATCCCCTACTCTGGGCAGGGGCACCTTCCACCAAGACCAGGATGCTCCAAGCCCCACCCAGCCTGGCCTTGAACACTCCCAGGGAGGGGCATTCACAGCTTCTCTGGGCAACCTGTGCCAGTGTCTCATGACCCTCACAGTGAAGAACTTCCTTGTATCTAATAGAAACCTGCCCTTTGTCAATTTTGAAGCCATTCCCCCTTGTCCTACACTACGTGCTATTGCAAACAGTCCCTCTTCAACGCCATTGCAGCCCTGTAGGCACTGGAAAGCTGCTAGAAGGTCACCCAGGAGCCTTCTCTTCTCCAAGCTGAACAACCCAACTCTCTCACACTGCGCAGAGGAAAGGTGCTCCAGCCATGCTGTAGTTTCACAGTTAAATATTAATCCCTTAGGATCATATACAACTCATATTTTCAAAAAATATGCATTCAAAGAAAAGTTGTGATCTCATATTACAAGTTCTCACCTGAAGTAAATTTTTTACTGATGAGTTACCAGCCTATGAACTGGTGGTTTATAATAGAAAGGCAGGCTGACATTTAAATAGAGTGGCACTAGAATAATGGCTTTACATTAGTATTTTATGGGAGGCTGAATAACCACAGAGTTAACATACTGTATTTTCTGGCAATAAAAAAATCCTTTGAAAACAAAAGGTCATTTTATTTGATAATGTAAATGAATTAGATTTGTATTGTATGACCAAGAGAGTAAGGGAAAGATTAATTCTTAGAGGAGAAGTCAATATATCAAGGATGGCTAGGATTGGTTTGGTTTTAATTCTTTAAGCATGCTGTAAAGCCTGTGGTTCATAACCCACAGCCATATATTGCTGTACACTGGAGGTTTTAATATGGGCCCTGGACTTCAGTCTGATCTGATAAAAATCTGAAACTTGCAGTAGGCCATTATGTGGGCAAACTATTCATTTTATATTCACCTCCTTGTCGTGTCAGTGCAGAGGTCATCTAAAGAGGGGGCCTAATTAATCAAACTGTCAGAGCCGATGAGGAGGAGCATGTTAATGGGACTTTTATTTCACCCAGGAAAGCAGTGGTCTGACAGGAACCAGAAAATATGGCCTTGATGTTGCTGTTTATTAGCAATGCTGAGATCAGTGGTAATAGGTGCCAAGCAGCCTATGTTTGATAAAGCACTGGGTGTCAAGTACCTGCACCAACTAGAAATGAGACTGACAAGAGGCAGGAATGGCTGCATATTGATGGCTGCTGAGAGCAGGTATGGCTTGGATGGGACCACAGAACCTGCACAGGACACATACACTTGTTTCTTTCAAAGTAAATAAAAAACAAACCCAAACCCCAAACCAAATTACCCCTCGCCCTCAAACACCAGAGCCCACCAGCTATTTTCCTGCCCTTAACAGTGAGGCTTTGCAAGTTTAGCTCCTATTTGTTCTGCCCAATAGCCAAGCACAGCAGCACCACCATAGAAAACCCCCTAATATTAGTGCAAGAGTGCTGAACTTGAAGGATTGCCTTGATGGGAGCTCATGGTGGTGTAAGGGCACTACACTGTGCAGCCCTCTGAGAGAGCTGCCGGGGTTGCACATGGTCTAAGACTAGCCTGAGAACTGAGACTAACCAACCCAGACCGATGCAGGAGCTGCACCACATGAAGGAAGCTGCACCACCTCTGGCCTGTACTAGATTGAGCACTCAGTGAGTTCAACTCTGGCCCCAGAAAACACAAGTGATAATGCTAAAATAAACACAGTGAAGATTTCATTTCTTACCCAAAGCCTGTCTCCAAAATTGATGTTCTTAACACAAAGTGCATGCCCATAGTAAAGAAGAAAACAAGCGTATCTAAAAGGGAGTGAGTGGGAGATATAAGAGATGCTCACAGTTTTTGAAGGGCACTGGACTCATTTTAGCAGCAGCCATAGCATTTGCTGTGTGGGTGATATATGTAAAATTTTAAATTAATTATTTTAGTAGTGCACCCCTACAAGATTTCTCGGTCTGCAATGTGTTTTATACTTCAGGCCATGGTAGGCTTTATAATTAACTAGTTTCTGAAGCCATTTTAATTAATTTTTCCCCTCCAACACCATTATTTCCAAATGAATAGAGAGCTAACATTAAGTAGCCTTCTAAACAGAGAGCTGCAGGAACCTCCTCTTGCAGGATAAAGCACTTGGAATCACACCCCTAGCAATGCCCCTGGAAAGGTTTAAGCAGCTGAAAGGGAATGTGCTGCCAAAGGAAACCTTGGACACTGACGGGGCATGCAAGTCCCTGGCTAAGTCAAAATTCTTCTGGGTGAGAGAGGAAAGCTACTGAGTTTATGGCTGCTGGCTGGAGAGAGATGTTTGCAGGAAGGTATTTTTCTCTCTCAGCTAAATCACTTCAGAAAACCTCCTGCCTCTCTCCTGAGCCTTCCCCCTGCCACAGGCGCCGCTCTCTTCTGGTGGTACTGAGGAGCCTGAGATAAGATCTCTGACAACATTCATGTGTAAAAAAATTGGAAGACCTTTTTGGTTATTTGGTTTTACAGGATTCAAGTCTTCAAGCAGCCCAAATGTGGGACTCAAGAATGGTAGCATGGGGCTCAGGACTGGTTATTCAAGGCAGGAGCTGCTTCTCTGACAGCAAAACTCAAAGTTTTACCGTCAAATTACACTTTTAAAGAAAATAAAGCATGCCTACTATAAATATATGAAGAATAATAAAGACAATCTTCCTGTCCCAATGTTCTGCTCCTGACAACGCCCTTTTGAATGATTAAAATTATATTTATTTTCCCTTACAGTTTCATACTTTCTAATTTAAACATAAGGCACACCTCCTATCCTTCACAGAAAATACATTAGATTGGAAATAAGTGCAGAAAGCTAAAATGTGCTTCAAATAACAACCTTTTGGAGTTTTAGCTGGCTGTTTGAACAGCTACAAGAAAAATAAAAGTTAATTGATAAAATCTTAATGCTTATGAGACTCATTTTTACATTTCTCAGTGGCAATGGTGCTAAAAACATCAGTTCCCCATTAGCAAATGAATCGTAGAGTCATAGAATCCTAGAATCAATTGGGGTGGAAAAGACCTCCAAGATCATCAAGTCCAACCCTTGGTCCAGCTCCAGTCCCTTTACCAGATCATGGCACTCAGTGCCACGGCCAACCTCAAGTTAAAAACCTCCAGGGATGGGGAATCCACCCCCTCTTTGGGCAGGCCATTCCAATGCCTGATTACTCTCTCTGGAAAGAATTTTTTTCTGAAGTAGCACAAAAATTTGGAACTATGTTGAGTTTCTTTTAAAAGATTATTGAAGAGGGTTTCTGTCGTGGACAGTGGATTACTTAGCCATGACCACAGTATTTTATTAGAGTTAGGGTTTTATTACCTATATTGTACTAATAGCTTATTGGAGGGGAGGTCTGATATTTTTTGTAACATCACAGCTTCATTTACAATCACTGTCTAGTCAGAGTATGACCACACAACCACTGCTTCAAATGCTTTGTAAGAGTGTGTTCTTTCAACTGCCTGCCCAACTTCATGGGAGACACTGCTTTTATTTTGAAACAAAAGAAAATCTGCACGTTAATCTCAATGACATTGCTACAGGAACCTTATTTACAGTAGGATGAAAAAATGGTCCTTTCTTACAGCCTCATTAAATCTGAGGCTCATTTAACTACCAGGACATTTTTACAATGGGTTTACTGACATACCATGATAAATGTCTGTATAACATCCTTCAACAATAGCCCCAACTATAGCCATAACCACAATGTGTATAAACACTGCATCAGTTCTAACAATGCGCTGTCCTGAATAGTAGGAAGTGAAGTAACACTAAACACATTTTTACAAACCCCCACGTCTCCAAAACCTGTGTTTTAATTTAGGTTTTCTCGTTGGTTTCCCTTTTGTTTTGCGGTGGCTGCTTTGTTTTGTCTTCTCAGTGGGAAAAGAAACATTCCCCTTAAAATTATGAGAATTAAGATGTTAAACTTTTAAAATATTACAGGACCCTTTGAAATTTTGACCTAGGCAGAAAGGTTTCCTGAAATTTGATTCTTTAGAGATAAAAGGGTTGGCAGCTGGATGAAAGCAGCCCTACCCTTTTTTCCATGTCAGAGAAATGAATGGAAGGGCTTATGAATACACGAAACTCGCCCATTCAGGAGCCACGCTGGTGCCTATTTGTCCTGAAATATCGGTGTTAGGTTACTGTGCAAAGCAACAGAACTGTGAGCCAGCGTCGACTCGATCCACGGGAACAATGAGGGCCAGGAGAAGGTTTTTTGGAGATGTAACAAATCTTTCAAACTTCAAGGTAATGCAAGGAATTAAAAGACATTTCTATGGGAATCACGCTTTCAAAACACCTTTATAAATGGTTAGCCACTGTAACTTACTTTTGCACGGCACAGAGATCAGGAGCACCAGAATCCTGCAACAAACTAAAACTGAACAGGCTGAAATGCTTTCCTGTTCATGGTTAGCCTCTGATTTAATTTCACATCAAATGGTATCACAAAGCTGGACATGGTAAACCTACAGTATTTTCACTGGAGACTCGGGTCTGACATTCTGTCTAAATGAAATTTCCCAGTTGTCCCAAACACTTTTTATCTTATTTCCATGCTAGCAGTTCGAAATGTCACTACGTATTGCCACAATGACAGATGAGCAAAGGCACAAGAAAGCAACAGAGCTGCTTTCTCCAATGAACCATGCCTGGCAAATGTGAAAATTCACTTGTGTCCCTGGCTCCTGGCCCACTCCCAGGGACTGATGGCAACAAAGGGGTAAGCTCTGGCTGGAATATGGAGCACGAGTTAAAGAAACTTTGTATGCATGTATATACACACGTTCTTAAAAAATCTCACTAAGTGTCAAATCTTGCAAATATTTTTTACTTTACTACCACAGGTCATAACACACTGACAGCAATAAATGCCCTGAGATACAGAAGATTGAGTTATGTGGCCATAATACATATTTTATGTGGATTCATAGACTGAGGCTTAGATGGTACTGGTAAAAAATAAAGAAAACATATGCTTAAGAGGTGATGGCTCCTGCTCACTGGGATTCCAGAACCTGCAGACTTTCAGTGACAGCGGAGAGACAACCACAGTAACATTTCTCATTGCCAGAACTCCCACATTTCTATTAACTACAGTGAATTGTTCTAAGGACACTTCAAGACCAAACTGTGAGCCAGGGTTTCTCGTCTCTAAATATCTTTTTCTTGCTGTAGTGAAATAATAATCTTCTGCCTCTAAAAGGCAACTCCTTTACATAGGCTTGCTCACCTCAGAGAGCTGGCAACCAATAGAATAAAAATAGATAGGATTAAATTACCAATTAACACCTAAATATTGCTTACTCTGTCCTATTTGAGTAGCTGCCCAGTCTGTTCCCCTCCCTTCAATGCCAGGTAGAGCTGCTGCTCCCAGCAGTGAGTCCTGAGAGATGCTCAGTCAGAACCATGAGCATCTCTGTGCAGCAACATCCATCTGGCAACACCCAGCACTGGTACCAGTGGCTGTGAAATGCTGCTCTCACTGAAGTCAACGTTTGACATTTCACCCATGATTTACCTTTCAGTAAGTCATCTCTTGCTGTTCTGCTCGTTGATAATGCTTTTCTTCTGAGAGTGCAGAAGATACAAAAAGGTGATTTTCTATTAGCAACACCTGCTTTAAAACTTTACCCTCTTTATAAGGCCCAGCTGCCATCCCCTCTCTGGAACAAGCTGTTACTCAGCCCCCACCTGCCTTTATCATCAAAAGAAATCATTTTGACTGGCACAACAAAACCCAGAGGTCACCATGGTCCGTCTTACATAAACATTAGGAACAGGTTTTTTAGTAAAAGGTAGGGTCAAAATCGAGTCCTGCACCACATTTGGGCTGGAATCCCCTGAGGATGTAAATCTATGCAACTATTTTCTTTCTAAGTACAAAACTGATGCCCCAAATGGCAGGATCTTCCATGACTGCAATGATATGGAGTTACAGCATATTTTGGGGATATATTTTCAGAGCTAGATAGTGACATGCACCTGAAACCTTCCTCTTGCAGGGATGCAGGAGCTCACACCTGCCCCCAGCAGGGCCACAGCCAGAGCCATTTCCTCAGCTCACCCTTACACTGCCACAGCTGGGAGAAAGAAGGGGAAAGGGAAGCAGAAGACTGTGAGGATGGTGACTTCAGTTTATACAGTACTCTAGTGGTTAAAAAAACTTCCTCAGAAAGTTCTCACTCAGGAGGCATGAACTAAACACTCCTTAAAAAAACTTCAAACAAAAAACTAGAGGAATAGTCTCCATGCCTGCTACATACAAGGCCAGTAACTCTATGCACACATGCAGAGACACACATCTGTAACCTAGTCCATGTATTTTTTCAGATATACCTATATGTAAAAAAGAGGCTACATTACATGCTACACAATCATGAACAAGCAAAAAGCTGCATAAAAACTGAGCCACATTCAAGTAATTTAACAAACTTGCATATCAAAACATACAAGTCATCACACTTCATTTATCAAAGGTTAGAGCAGCTCAACTTCTGCCCATAAATATGAATTTACAAAAGGGAGACCAGGATTTAGGTTTTTATTTCTGCCTAGTTGCTTAATTGCAACTTGTATTTGGCTGGTGTGTTTGGAACACAAGCTAAGGCTGGCTGTCATCAGGAATGAGTTTTCCACAATGCTTAACACCTTTCAGTGATTAAACCACTGTCAGAGTATCCTTGCAGGGAGCTTTATTTCTTACAGTGCAACAGGAACAAATATGACCTGTTTTTATTGGCTCTAGTACATGCAAGGGTACTAATACAGGAGTCCTTGTCAGCCAATTTAGGTGTCCAGAAGTCAAAAGTTTGGTGCAAGCCATTTGCCCTGGGTCCTTTATGGGCAATGGAGAGAGACAAGCCCTTTTGCAAAGGGTACAACGATTTCAAGGCTAATGCTTAAAGCAGCTGGGATGGATTACAGGTGCTGCTTTCTGTCCCCTTTAATGAAAAAAGGGAGCCAAAGAATAATCTTGCTTAGCTTCGACTCATAACTTTGAAATGCAAAAAAAAAAGCCATCAAAATTCCAACCCCAAACCCCCAAATTTACTGCACCTTAAAAGACATCATACATTATATAAAATAAAGCTTCTGCAAAAATGTGATGAGATAGGTGTTTGTTCACATGAGCATGCATGTATATATACAGCATATAAAATCTGACACCTAAAAATATATATATATCAACTTCTGGCAATATTGAAAACCTTTCAGCATGTTTCTTCTTTGAAAGTGTGCAAGGCTTATAAGAAGGCAACTGTGATACTGCTTTTAAGCTATTTTAGTAAGGGCCTTTGACAAGCTTCACATAAAATATTCAGCATTGATGCTTTCAAGTCCACACAATTTAACTTAAAAAGCTCTCCTTCTTCAGCCCACATTATAAATAGGTTTATTATAAAGGTGGTGTGTGGATTAGATGCTTTCCCTTACCCTTCCCATCTGCCTTCCTAAAGTGGGATTGTATTGGGCTGCATCACAAACTCAAGGAAAAATTGAAAAAAAAATTCTTTTTAGAATTAGAATTATTTATTTAAAGTTGTAATAGATTTTAAGAAATTGGAACAGCTTCACGTTTTGTTTCAAATAGTTATGTTTACATCTCCAACACATAACTGCACAGCTGAAAAGCAGCTGGAATTAAAAGAGTCCTGTATTTATTTAGTCCTCTACTATGAAGCTTTATTGGTCATGCCTTTATTGGGAAGGATTTGTCTTCTAAACCAACTCTGGAAATTACATCCTGGCTTTACAGAACTGAGGATCCAATGCTACTGATTTCAGAGGGAGCTGACTTTAACCGCTAATCTTTTATTTTTATCTTAATAACAAACCAAAAATGTGCTCAACATAAGGAAGTTCTTAAAATAATACACTAAAATACTGGAAAACATCTATGCTGTGGAAAACACAGCACTCCTATAACTTTTCATTCTAGCTGCAATGAAGGACCCTTTGGAGGCATAAAGCAAAAGCCATTTTCAGATTCTTACCGGCCTAGAGACTTCAATATGTTTTTCTAACCTATTTAGGTGCCCAAGCTGGCATCAAGATGGGAGTCTGGGTTGAACCTACATGCTGTACTTCAGAATGCAAATCTGCAGTCCTGAATCAGGCAGAATTCCAAGTACGGTATTTAAATTTTTCTCATATGTTGCCTAAGAACTTCAGGATCAAATATGATTTAAAGCTCACTGAGATCAGTGGGAAAATCTTATTGGCCTCAATAGGCTTTGGGTGAGACTCAGAGGACCAGAGTCAGAAAGTTATCTAGGGCTGGAAAATGTATCAGTGAGTTCTATACCAATTTTTGTAGCTCAGCATCCAAACTTGTAGTTATCTGAGTTTTCTTCTTAACTCTTCTGCATTTCAATCCCAAACTATACTAACATTTTCTGTACTTGAAAATCTGTTGTCTCTTTTTTGCTCTCTTTCCCCCCTGTTCTCTGTTTGGTACATCTGGGAATTTTGGGATTGTATCCTTGACAATAGAACTTCATGATAAAACAGAGACCAATAACACTTTTAACTTCTACTTGTGTTATGCAAAGATATTTTAACTGCTCTTGAACTCAAACTATAGAAAATGGTGATTTCAAACTGGATTTGATACAGTCATTGAGACATTTCCTATAAATATTTTAGATGGTAATTCTATTCTTCCTAAAGAGAAAATGACTTAATTATCAGAGCCTTCTGCTCACACTATTCATGGGAACAGAAATACTTTTTAGCATATTTAAAGACATTAAATTATGAAAACCAGTTCACATAGGGTAACTATCAGAGATAATTATTTGATAGTTCATTATGATGACTACAGTACATTTATTTATAATAAGTGCCATGTTTTATACCCTGATACCAAAATCAGAGCCAAAAAAGTCTCCTTTGGCACTAGCAGATGGAAAATCACTGCAACCTGTTAGTCCAGTCCCATTACAACTCAGACCCACATCCCTTTGCTGTATCAACACTGTGCAGCCACTGCAACCAGTTTTCTTGTCCAAAGGCTCCTGGGTCACTCTGCTGTCTCACAGGACCTATGGATGCTGTGCACGTGGGTAAATATGATTGCCATTCTCTATGGTTTATAATCTACCATTTAACCTTTAAGCACGTGTTTACCAAAACCTATACAAGCACAATGTCTTCCTTCAGCTGCAGAATGCCAGGCACACAACACAAGGTTTATACAGTAACTTCTGCTTGACTGCAACATATATCAAAACATTGACTCTGTTTATCCTGGAGTGGGGGGGGGGGGGGGGGGGACAACGACCCTCTGTCTTCTCATCCCAGACCTGACAGTCATTTACAGACCAAGACATCATCTCCCACTGAAATGACAGCTCTGCCCAATGATTTAAGGTGTATCAAGATTTAATTGGCGTGAATATTGGCAACACATTTTCTGCAGAGCTATGGCAAAACACATTTCATTAATGATAATGATACTAAAACATTGGAAATCTGTGAAGGTAGAAAGACCTGATTAAATGCTCACTGAAGTCAATGGAAAGATGAAAGTAAGCTCTGGCTCTTACTTTGCTTACAAAGCACCATCACACCTTGAGTGTTGTGTTCAGTTCTGGGCCCCTCAGTTCAGGAAAGAGATTGAGGGGCTGGAGCAGGTCCAGAGAAGAGCAACGAGGCTGGAGAAGGGACTGGAGCACAAGTGCTGTGGGGAGAGGCTGAGGGAGCTGGGGGTGTTTAGTCTGGAGAAGAGGAGGCTCAGAGGTGACCTCAGCACTGTCTGGAACTGCCTGAAGGGAAGTTCTGGCCAGGTGGGGGTTGGTCTCTTCTCCCAGGCACTCAGCAATAGGACAAGGGGGCACGGGCTCAAGCTCTGCCAGGGGAAATTCAAGTTGGAGATCAGAAAAGAATTCTTTCCAGAGAGAGTAATCAGGCATTGGAATGGGCTGCCCAGAGAGGGGGTGGATTCCCCATCCCTGGAGGTTTTTAAACTGAGATTGGACATGGCACTGAGTGCCATGATCTGGTAAAGGGGATGGAGTTGGACCAAGGGTTGGACTTGATGATCTCGGAGGTCTTTTCCAACCCAATCAATTCTGGGATTCTGTGATCTTCTTTAGAGCTAGTAAAATTTTACACAAAGGATTAGAGGCATGGTACTGATTATTTACATTAAATCCTCATAGAATGAAATGTGAAAGAGTAAATATGAATGGTGAAAACAGCGAGGAAGCAGGAAGGGACCCAAGATCATTCTTTCCACCAACAGACACAAATACTGACACTCATTCAGGGGAGCTGCTTGTAACAAATAAAATTTTTCACACCAAAATTTGGGTGGACTGCTCTCCTTACTTTCAGCAACTTTACACATCTGAGAAATCAAGCACAGTCTGCAAACTTGACTTCAAGTTTTAACATCAGCCTTTCAATCCCCCACGTGTATCCAAGCAGAAGCCACAGAGAAGCAGCACAGAACAACCTGCTCAGAGCCTGGGGAGCTCCCTGTGCTGCTCTGCTGCCACAGGGGCTGCTGTTTTAAGGAATCACCACACTAATGAAAAAAAAAATCTAGTTTTTGGGACAGAATATCATGAATGAGCAGTTTCTGTTCCTTTGCAATGTTTGCCCTTTCTTGCCAGCTTTTGCTGACATAAAATGAACTCACCTGAAATATAACCATCAGAGTGAGGTGAGAGGAAAGCACAATATTAGGGCCAAAGCATTACATGAAAGCTGTGATAAGAAAGTCACAACCCCCTCTGCCCCCACTATTTATTTGAACTAGAATAACATCTTTGCTCACATCAATATTCACCTCCTTGTCATTTAAGGAAAAAAAAAAAGCCAGACCAGCTTTTAAATTAACTTCCATACCATGCCTCCATTAATACTTCTTGAAAGGATAGTTAAGAACAGCAAAAAAAACCCCTTAGATTACTGTAACTTGGTAGAATTTATTCTTGAACTAACCCCAAACAGAAAGAATTAATTGCTCATGTTGTAAGGTCAGCTGCTACAAATTTATGATTAGGTAAGGTTTTTAATGCACAGTTCAGCAGGATGCTTCTGTATGAGAGGCCAGTGCCTGCCACAGGTAGGCTCAAAAACACAAGGACCTTCCACTCAGAAATAAGAGACAAACAAGAAAATCTGTGAGGGATCCCTGGGAAGACTTAACTGCAGGGCTCACTTGCTATCACAGCCCCAATGGATGGAATTCCTCAGCACAGGCACCATCCCTCACCCAGGAGCTCCTCCAGGCTCTGTCAGGAGCACTGCAGCTTTCCAGAAGCTGCAGCTGGACACAGGCTCACCAAATGAATCCCAATTTGCATTAGCAGTGTTCTAGAAGGAACCACACAGCTTCAGAAGCAGAGGAATATTGAAGTTTAGCTTCCTATGTAGGCAGGTTTTGTTTGCAGTGAGTGGGATGGCTCCTTATTATTTGTTGCTAGTTTTCCCTATTCATGGTGGAAAAATGCTGACACCTCCACTCCTTTATCACTTGCTAAAAGCGTTCAGGCTCCAAAAATATTTTAGGCTTTACTGATTGGTTGCTTTCTTATGCAATTTATTTTCAATAAGTTTCCATGGAAAAGTGTATTTTGGAATACACAATTAGAATAATTAACAACTAAAATTAAAATAAAACCGCGGTGGAATGCCATTCAAAATCTTCAGCACATTGTTAGCACAACCTTCTCACACTGTGTAACTAAACATAAACCCAAGTGTCATAAAGAGCTGCAACACCAAGTACAACAGGGGGAAAAAAGACTACACTAAGTAAAAGAGGACCTTGACATGTGGCTTCTCTTCACAGAACTGTAGCAGAAATTAAGGTTCAAAAAACAAATGGTAGCAGAGATACAAACTTACATTTCTTATTTATTAACATGAATTTTGGAGGTTTTACATAATAAATTCTAGTTTGTATGAAATACCTTATTACTGTTTGGGACAGTTAAGTTATTTTTAACATTCACCCTTAAGATGTAACTACCCACATGAAGTCTACAATTAAGAGTAATATATTAAAATCATTAATGTCCTAAAAAAATCAACAATTTGTCCCCGAAGTTAAAAGACAAGCCACTTAACTGACAGAAGTCCCCAAATAAGCTTTTAGAATGTTTTGTTGGAAAAAAGATTTTTGCAGGATTCATTTCTGCTTTTTCAGAAGATAATGTATTTTTCATTTCAGTCCATAGAAGAAGTTCATATTAATGTTTGATTAAAATGAAAACGAAAAATCACTGAAAAACTGGTAATCAAAAAAGCAAAAGTACTACCTGCAATTTATGAATAAAAATTAAGTATAGAACACTGTGTCCATTATCTCTGCAATCTTGAAAGACTGGCTTGACTGGGAACAATAGATCAGTTTAAAAACTGAGACAAAGGTAATACTTTGTCTAATAAGATAAAATCCACCATAATGGACGTTTTCTTTATGCATTTCGAAGTTCTAAGGTAGTTTTATTCTGGGAAGAGAACACATTTTAAACCATTCTCTGTGTTCATTTATAAATTAATTTTAATAACTTGCATCAAAAGCTTGAATTCAGGAAAAAGAGAAGATATTAAAAAGTAAAAAAATTCTGATTATAACATGATGAATTATAAGTGTATCTAAAAAATATAAAGTGCAAAAATGTTAATGTACAGTAAGCTACACTGTTATTTAAATAAGCAGCATACCATCCAAAGTTAAAAAAACCCCGGAATGTTGCCAATTAATGACAATCAACTTTGTTCAAATAAATCCTTGCTTGTAGATTTTTACAAAGTCGAATGGAAAGCTGATTGCAAAATCACTTAGACATGCACCACCCCACCCTGTAAAAAAATAAACTCTTACAAACGCTAAGTAGGTGAACTGCAGCACTTCTTTTCTATGTGTTCCCGAGGTTTTCCCTGAGCAGCACCGTGTGCCCGATCCCGCTGCAGCCTCTCCCGGTGCCACCCACGGTCTCCCCACGGCTGCCCTCGCCCTGCACCTCTCCCTGTTTATCCACCTTATCAGCGCAGGAAGAAATTGCAGCACGACTCTTCCTCTGGTCACTGATAGCTCTGGGAACCGAACCCATTAAGATATTTGTGACCCCTACTCATGCTGTTTTAACTGTCTGTTGTGCAGGAAGGAACTGATAAAAATAGGATTACAATGCCCTTACAGATGAACTAGCGGGAGGCTTGATTGTGATTGATGCCTGAATAAATATACAATAACAGCCCCTACATTTCAACACTGCTTTTGATAAAAGGTAAGGAGCAGTGTCGGTTTTCACTGCCTGGACTGCAGGACTCTTTTCTCAAATACCTGGGGAAGTGCCTTTCATTGAAGATTGAATCTTCTACTCTTAGTCTGGTTTTAAATAAAGAGCAGGAGGTGCATTATTAGTAGGTAGGAATGAATATTAGTATTATTTTGTGAGGTACAATGATGCATTTCTTCTCACAGGTGCTTATGTGTAGCCCACTCCTAAGTTCAAATGAAGGTCTAAATTTCTTTGAAGTCTCAATATCTTCCCCACAGATAATCAGTGCCAAGGTGTGTGCATTGAAGAAATAAGCAGCATCATAACAGTTTCCCTGGAAAACAAATGGGGGCTGGACTTGGTAGCTGGGGCTGGGGAGAGGAAGGCTGGATTGTCCAGGTCTTTGTCAGCTCCTCTCTGCCTTGGGAGATGCTTTCCACAGTCATTAAGGCACAGTTTCTCTAGGAAAGGCACATGAGCCTGCCCTTTGCTGGGGCTGGATAGCAACAGGAGAGCACAGTATTTCTGTCAGACGGTGTTCTCTGACTCCATTCACTGCAGTACAGACTGAAGCCTGCCTGCATCCTTTTAATCTTTCTTAAATAATTAATTCTTAATAAGTGATGCATTTACCACCCAAAGCAGAAATTTCAGGAAGTAAACTCAGAGCATGGTTTTTATTCACCTTCCTCTTTTTGGAGAAGAGGGCTTCAAGTGTCCTGAGATCACACGTTATCAGCTCCCACTTCAAGTAACACAGCTATCTATTCCACTTCAACAGTATATCAAATACGCCCCTTCTTATCTTGCAAAAAATAGACACCTACTTAGCTTTCCAGTGCAATGATCCAGCCAAGTACTCCAGCAAGTACACAAACTTCAAGCAGGCAAACACTCCCTCTGGCTCCTTTGAAATCATTCAAGGAAGTAACTCTGCATCTGCTCAGTACCTTGCTGGATCATCTTGCTAAAAATAAGTTAACAGCAAAATGTGGCACTTTCAAGGTGCTGAAACTACTGCCGAAATGGCAATCATATAACTATTTCTAGCCTTATTTTGTAGACAGAGAAATTAAGGCAAAGAAACCACTTAGTTTTTTCCTGCCCCTCGTACAGTGAGAGAGTGTCAAGAGCTGGGACTCCCCTTCCCTGTTCCCTCACTCACATATTCCATCCTTCTGGCACCCACGTGTTTCTCTTAACTGAAGGCACAATCAGCATATGCAGCAGCTGCTGAGCAGTCTGCAAACAAACTTTAAAAATTCAGTTCCACCAATTACTACAGTCTGCAGCAATTAATATAGATCAAATACTAAAATGAGTTCAACCCCCCTGCAATGAGCAGGGACACCTTCAACTACGTCAGGTTGCTCAGGGCTCCATCCAACCTGGCTGTGAATGTTTCCAGGGATGGGGCACCTACCACCTCTCTGGCCAGTGTTTCACTACACACCAAAGTCCATCACTCACTATTCACTATTAGCAGATCTTACTGAAGTGTTAAATCTGTTCTGAAGTCATCATTCAACAAGACAGTAAATCCCATTTCAGTGTACCTGGCACTAGAGCAGAACTCTATCAAACCCCTGAACCCCAAACCTAAGCACTAGAGCAACAAGATGCAAACTTTTACCCAGGATAAACTAGGCCAGTTCAAAATTTGGAGCACACACTTTGTACTTTATACTTGGGGAAGGACACAGAAACACAGCTGACTTGGAGAAGTCTGTGTTAAGGGGTAATATGGCAGAGCCCAGGCACAGTTAAGGCTAATGTGTGGAACTGAGATTAAGCTCTGTCCCAGCCTCCCTTTCCCAGTTTCAGTGATATTTAAATGCTTGCAGGGTGGCATCAAAATCACTGTGTTGAAAGCCA
Source organism: Pithys albifrons albifrons (assembly GCF_047495875.1). Classification (NCBI taxonomy): domain Eukaryota; kingdom Metazoa; phylum Chordata; class Aves; order Passeriformes; family Thamnophilidae; genus Pithys; species Pithys albifrons. Next base: position 58,873,623 of record NC_092463.1, on the reverse strand, counting down.
TTTAACACAGCCTCTCACTGCTTAGGGAGAAGGAAGAAATCCTGGCTCCAAGCAGCCAGTGATGTCTGAGCACTCTGCACACCACCAGCCACTCAGAGCTGCCCAGAACTGACCAGCCAACCTGTGCTCTGATTTTATGTTACCAAAGCCCTGGACTGGCACAGTCCTGAATCAGGGCTGTGACCCATATTTTAATACCTTTACTTCTCCCAGATATGATGATTTGGTGTGATTTGAACTGCATACCACTCCAACAAATGAACTCTCCACACTACAATTTATAATGTGACACGCACAGAGCTTGTAAAATCAAGGCAAACGCACATAAGAGAAAATGAAATCTTCTGAGATTGGTTTCATTCACCTGCTGACAAAACTTGTGATTCAAGTTTATACAGACACACACGATGTAAATGGAAAAGGTCATGAAGCAAAAGATTTTTCCTATTGCAATTTAAAGTATCTTTGAATTGGAATGAAATATAAATTCAGTGCACTACTAACCAAACGATACATACCCTCAAGCTGCACAGCAAGAAAGCACTTAAACCCATACTGAACTTAAGCAAACAGATCCATCTTATAAATTCACATGGATCAAAGTGTGCACTTAAAATTAAGGCAACAGTTTACCATCGCTTTTGCAAACACGTGAATGAAATTTCAAACAGACATATATATACAGATAAATATTCTATTTACAAACATAGACTATACCTATGTATCTGTACTAAACAATACAAAATAACAAAGCTCTGCCCCACCACAACTGCAGACAAATAAGCAACAAGCAATTCAAAGGTAGAAATATTAATAGAAGTATTCAATCTGGAGTAGTTTTGTATTTAAAAATCAAAACCTGGAGAAGCAGTGAGGAATGTGGCACTGATTAGTAGACTGTGAATTACGGGGCAATACTGAGAATTATCTCCTAGTAAGTCTAAATTCAGCACAGAATAAAATTATGGTGTAATTGGGGTGGGGGTGGGCGGGGGTGGAGGAGGTGTAATTGCTCTAAGAAAAGAGAATTACAGCTACTCAGCTGCCAAGATCTCAAAGTGCTCCAAAACCACAGCTCTATTTCATCACATTTAATTTTTGTACATATATTAAATTCAGCCAAGTCAGTAGATTAAAATAATATAGTAGATTGTATCAACCCAGACTTTGGCAAAATGTGACACAATCCCTTTTCAAAACCCTAAAATTGGCTTGCTTGTGAGGACTATCACACAGATGAACATTGGCTAAAGGGCTATAAATAAATAGATTGCAGCAGCACAAGGGAGGTGCTAGCAGATTGCCATAGGGACTGGTATTAGGATCAGTTTTATTTAACATCTTTATTAATGATCTGGAAGAACGGGTAAACAGTGCATTAATTAAATTCACAGATTTCAATATAGCGAGAAGTGTTATAAACATGACAGTGCAGAAAGAAATAATGCAGAAGGAGATTAAAAACACTGAGATAAGTAAGAAAAGGGGATTCCTTCTGAAATAATGCATGCTAATACATCTGAGGGGAATTAAAAAAACATAAATAAACAGTGAGAGGAAGAAACCCAAAACCTGTTAAGCTAAAACAAAAGACCCAGGGGCAGCAGCTGACAGCAATTTGTGTATGAACTTGCAACATGAATGAGGAAAAGAATAAAATTATCTGGGCTGCATACATGGATGTATCACAACATTCAAGTTTGATGCAGGCTTGGGCTTCCTGCAGGAGGAAAGGAACACACGGTCACCATCCTACAACAGCATTTCCACCAGCCAAATATCTCCCCTCAACATAACTCAGGGACATCCATTGCAGAATTCTGCAGTTTGGGTCTAAGCCTCTTGGGAAAATTAAAAAAAAACAATCCAGACAACCAATCAACCGAACCCCAACACCCAGGAAGATAAACCACCTCACCAGAAACAAGAGAAAAAGAGAAAAATCTGAAAGGATTACAAGGACTGAGTGTTATAAAGTAACAAAACAAACATCAAAAGCAACCATCATGAAGGATATGAGAAATCTTTAGGTTCATCTCAGCAAATATGGCACAATTCGGATTTTTTTTTAATTAAATAAACATAGAAAGCATATAAGCGGAATATTAGTTCTCATTAGCAACACCTACACTACACTGAGGAACAATCAAAGAATTAACTGAAACTGCTCTTCTTCATTCATTAAAGCTGGGCATAATATTCAAAAATACAGTGCAGGAGACCATCCTGCAAGAGCAGAATGATTTAATAGGTCTTTTCCATCTCTAACTTCAATGATTCCTTAAGAGACATAAAGCAGAGAGACAACCCTCTGCAAAATTAAATCACTGGGAATCAACCAGAGAATGAAAATTAAATCACAGTAAAGTATTTTCTTCTTCGTAAGCATTAGCATTAATCACATGCAAAAGTAAAATATTAGTTAATTTGATTCCCTGTGCCTTCCAGACTCTGGTCGAAATAAATCAATGCAGAAAGACTGATTTCTCTGATAATTGGGGAAATGGTAAGGAGGGAGGAGAAGAAGAAAGAAAAAAGCCCCAACAGTAGAAATAGCCAGTGAAAATGAAATTACTAAAAGCAGACTAGAGAAAACCGCGTTAGAGCACCTATTTCCCTGTATTCCTAATAACAACAACATCTGTAAAGTTTCACAGTGGTGGCTTTGAAACACTGCTATTCAACTATGGCTAGAATTGGGAAAAAAATCCCCTTGGACACTACAAACTATTAGTAATTTGTTTAAGTGACTGCTGTTACCTCACTGGAACTCCCTGGAAAATGGCTTTACCATATGACACCTTATGGTGCTCAGCCCTCTGCAACGCCTCAGCTCTGCTGCAGGGAGAAGGGACACCAAAACTGCAGCTCCACCCACACCAGAAAGAACGGGCATGATGGATTTACAAGAACCAATACATTTGGGAAACCCACTGGAATGGCCTGCCCAGGGAGGTGGTGGATTCTCCAACCCTGGAGGTTTTTAAGGTGAGACTGGATGTGACACTGAGTGCCATGATCTGGTAATCAAAGTGGGGTTGGATTAATGGTTAGACTTGATGATCTTGGAGGTCTCTTCCAACCCAGCTAATTCTATGATTCTATGATTCTCCTGAACTGCTGTACAACAGGTTCCCTGGGTGTGCATAAGCTGCTCCCTGTTTGCATCTCGCCAGCGATACGGCACCATGGAGGGAGGGAGGTGTCACCCCGGCACTTGAATCTGCTCCTCAGGCCACAAAAGGTCAGTCTGAACAAGCCACAACCCAGCCAAGCAGTTTGCAGCTGGGGGGAGGCAGCACAAAGCCTTCCAAATGGGCAGCCAGATGATGGCATGAAGCTGTAGGGGACGATTCTCAGCGTGGCCAACAAGAATTCGGGTGCAGACGTTGCTGGATGTCCAGCCAGGGCCAGTCTCGCAAAGGCTGACAATGCCAGCTTGGGCACCAGAGATATGGATCTGTGTGCCATGGGGATGCAGGAAAAATGGGCATGACCACAGTGAGAGGCGAGCAGAGCAGCTGAGACAAACCTGCTGCCTTGGGGCCAGCGTTTTTTCCAGACAGCAGCCTACATTCTTTAGTGCAGGGACAGACTTTACTGAGCTGGCAAAGAGATGTCATCAACATAGCAAAAACTTCAAAAAAAATTAAACTAAAGGAACAATATTAAAAAAAATAACTACACATCTGGTTTGTTTCTTTTGATACATTTTTAAAATAAATACTTTCCTCCTACAGGGAAGAAATACTGTTTTTAATTAGAAGCATAAATCATTACACTTTTATAGTTAGTAATTTCTTCTTTAATAAAACTACATTATTTTCTCACTACACATACTGTTCATTGTTCAAATTTTATGGAAAGTTCTAATAATTGAACTGTTACAAAACAATTCAGTTCATGGGTTATTTTATTTCTCTTAAACCAACTCTGAGATTATTCTTTTGTTACATACACATCAGCAGAAACCTGTCTGGCTTTCCGTGCTATTGTATTGTATTATATGGCCAGACTTCACAAACGAAGATTTGGGCAGGGCTCTCTCACATGGGTGTGCCCTTCCAGCCTGCACAGTGGATTTTTTAGGTGAGGCTCAGCGTGTGCAGAACTGGCCCCACTGTTTAAGTCTCAAGGTCCATCTGCCACGGCCGAGCGAGCTTGGACAGTGACAGTGAAGTCCTCGAGACTGTCACAGCACCCGGTACTGACTGGGGCTGACCCTTCTGAGCATCCAAGATCTGACGGGATGGGATGGCAGGGAGGTATTGAACTGCCAGGGGACGGTCCCACTGAGACTCAAACTCATGACCTTGGGATTCAGAGTCCAGAGTGCTCTCCTTTACACCACGGGACCACCCCCTGGCTTTCCATCTACCGCAGAAAAACATGCACTATCTTAAACAACCCTCTGAATGTTACTGGGATAGAGTTATCTTTAAAATTCTGAAAGGAGTTTAAAACTGAGCCCCATCTGTGAGCAAAGCTTGAATTTTAATCCTCACAGTTAAAAGGTGGGGCAGGGTCCTCACATTCCAAAAGCAGGTACCCAGCGGTTCTGCTGTGACAGGACTGTCCTGCACTGCACATTGGCTCTCTACCAACATGTACCCACAAATGTCATTTACTTAAGCCATTTTCTACAGCACTGCAATTGTTTTCCTCTTCGTATTTTCCCCATCCTACAGCAACACAATCAAGGTGTAAACACAAAGAAAGTGCAGCAGACACCTCACTGATTTCACAGCCATTCAGACAGCCCCAGCAGCTCTGTGCTGTGGGCTGATGAGGAAAGCACATTAAGAACTTGCAACAGAACATCCAAGTAGATCTGTTTTGCAGCCTGATTAATAGAAACAACCTCTAAGGACTAATCACAAGTCAAGCCCTGTTTTGTAGATTAATAGAACAAAGGCACAAGAGAATAGGGAAGGTTACAGGGCTGGAATATAAATAAGAAAAGGTGTACATTCCAGGCAGATTGACTGCTAGTAATTATCAGCTAAAGACACCTCCTTACAGTGAGGTCTCACTGTGCTGTGCTAAAGCAGCTCATTTGATCTGTCTCTGTATCTCTGAACATTTTATCTTCAAATTCACAAAACAACAACAAAATCCTCCTCTGAAACAAATCACACTTTCATACAACTCTTTCAGTATCACTTAAATTTCTGTTGATATTGGGTGATTATAATGTTTGCACAAACTACACTTTTCAGTTACACACATGTGGATCAGCGAATATTGGCATATAATGAATGACTGCTACTCAAATATGGTAGTGGATGCTCCAGCCCAGCAGAGATCCCACATACCCCATCTGACCCTGCAAGGAGGTCACCATCCTGGCCAGCACTTTGCTGGTCCTGAGCAGGATTCCACTGCTTGAGAAAAAGGTACTCAGTCAGAGATAAGTTCTGTAAACAACCCCCTTTGAAATTAAATGCAAAATAATGTACATTTTTTAAAATTGCCTAATAGTTCAACAACAATCAGAAGCTGTGCATGAACTATGTGTGGTGTCTGCACAAATTCCATGTGGGAAATGATGGAACATTTCCATGCCTTTGAGGAAAATTCCTTCTCTGCTTTTGAAAGTATTCATTTTGCTGGGCCATAACATAATGTAGTGAAGATAACAGCAACACAACATAGACTCATAGAATTGATTGCGTGGGAAAAGATCTCCAAGATCATCAAGTCCAACCCTTGGTCCAACTCCAGTCCCTTTACCAGATCATGGCACTCAGTGCCACGGCCAATCTCAGGTTAAAAACCTCCAGGGATGGTGAATCCACCCCCTCTCTGGGCAGCCCATTCCAATGCCTGGTTACTCTCTCTGCAAAGAATTTTTTTCTGATCTCCAACTTCAATTTCCCCTGGCAGAGCTTGAGCCTGTGCCCCCTTGTCCTATTGCTGAGTGCCTGGGAGAAGAGACCAACCCCCACCTGGATAGAACTTCCCTTCAGGGAGTTCTAGACAGTGCTGAGGTCACCTCTGAGCCTCCTCTTCTCCAGGCTAAACACCCCCAGCTCCCTCAGCCTCCCCCCATAGGACTTGTGCTCCAGTCCCTTCACATGCTGCATCTGTGCCTGCTGCATACAAGAACATATGCTCTTGAACCCTATAAATCCAGAAATTTATAAAAAAGGACCTGCAGGGTTAGGCAATGGAAGACCATCTTCCTTAAAATGGTACTTTTCGGGTTTCTCAAGAAATACAGAATTTACATTATATTCATAAACAGAAGAGGGAGACAAACTTACTAAGAACTGAAAAAACAAATTCAGGTACCCATAACCCTGGAAATTACAATGTATTAGGGCATCTCATATTAAAAATGGGAACACGTTAGGACTACAACTTTCAGACTAGCACTCAGTTTGTCTTTCTCTTCCTTTTTCTTTCAGTGCAGGCCATGGAAGTGTCCCAAGCAGCCCAGATGGAACACCCAGTGAGGTGTTAAAGAGAACACCTTTCTTCAAGTTTATTACATTCCCAGTTTTGAAAACAAGATGCATTGAAATCTGTGCCAGGAAAAGGAGGCTGAGAGACAGCCTTCTTTCTTACATAAAGCTTTCTTATATAAAGTTTGAGGCAATTTGCAATCCGTAAGGATATTCTCAAGGTACAAAGCCATAAACCTGACTCAAGAGAGCAATACAGGCAGCAGCTGCAAATATCAGCTTTTGTCAGTAAAGCACACTGACTCACATAGGTACAGAAATAAACCGGCTTTCAGAAGAACCAGACCACACAACCTTCTTGTCAGCTCTGCTCATCCTGCAAATGCTGCCAAAGCAGCAAAACTGAAGGTGAGAGCTCTCTAGAAACAAAGGACAGACAGGCTGCCAGATCTGCAGATACAATGCTCAAGTTCTCACATTACTTGTGAAATAAATGCGACGGCAAAGTTGTCAGATGCTTTCAAATCATCACAAGATCATTTTCCAGGAAGGATTATTTCCTTTGCCAAAGTAGCCCTAGGCACAGGTTTCCAAGCACAATGCACATGTCAGTATCTAAGACAAACAGCTGAGCACACCTATTTGAGTTTAGTGCTTATCTGAAATGCTGAAGAACACAGAATGGAGTAACTCCCAATACTTCCTCCCAGGTACAGTGTGCACTAATGATGTCCTTGTCTGTGCAAAATTAACAGAGGAGGCAGGAAGTCATTGTGGCTTGTGAGGGCTTCTCCCCTAACCCAGGGGTGTGTGCAACTCAGGCACATCTGGGAAGGCACAATGAGAAGCTGTTGGCATCTCCCTGCTTGTAAACAACTGCTTCAGCCTTCTCTGTGTGCACATACACAAACTGGGCTCTCAGACATATTAAGATTTTGCTATTTAACTCCTCGACTCAGTAACTATATAGTCAGCAATTGCAATATTTTAGATGTTCACAAACCATAATGTGGACCAGAATCTAATTATTTTACAGGTTGTTATAAACACCCAAAAATCTCAGTGATTTTCAACTAATTCCATGAGTGTTGATCACTTCTGAAATAAGGTGCCAGATCTATTCTACTGAACAGATTCTCCTGAAAGTCTGATAAATGTAGTTATCACTCCTGCCCTTTATGTTTATGCTCAGATTCACGATCAGTGGTCTCTTACTTGAAGTGCATGTGCAATTCTTGCGTTATTTCATAGCCTCTGTGAACTACTTTAAGCATTTTATACACGTCAGGGTGAAGTTAGCATTCTGATCAATAAGTATTAGATAAATACAGCCCAAATCATCTGGAAGTCAGTCATAAGAAATCTCACCACTCACTGGCAGCTAACAAAATCTAATAAGACTTACTTTTGGATTAAAATACAGTTTTTAAAATAAAATTTCTTCTCCATTTTTATTGCATTTTATCACCATCACATGGCATGAACTTTATTGTCCACTCTACTTGAAGTGACATAAATTCTTCCACGTTTTTTTCTGTTTGTCCTGAATAGATGAACTGTGAAGCAAACCACCTGTAGACTACATCTGTTTCACAAACCTGACAGCACACAGGACAAGCACAACCACCTTCTTCCTGTTGCCCCCTCCACCCCAATCTCAATCTTTTCACTGCACCTTTTAAAGGCACTTCAAAATATCTTTAATTTTCCAAATAACTCAGCAAAGCTGAAAATCTGTGTATCTGTATGTAACTGATAATGATATATTTAATTCAAGCTTATTATCGACCTCACAGAGTCAGCGAAACTCCTCATGTCCCAAAGTTGGCACACTGAGTTGCTGAAGTGGGGCAGTTTCACTGCATTTCCCCAGTGTGGGCTGACACTCACATTGTGAAGGTACCAGTCCATGTGGTGTCTTCTCACTCAGGGGCAGCTCCTGACTTAAAAATGATCCATGCATTTTCAGCTGGCAGCACTGCTGAAACCTCCCCACCAAATGCACTGTATTGTTTGATCTCAGTATTCTGCTGGAAACACACACACGTTTGTGCACCAGGTGCCCACCAGGCCACTCTATCACTCCCCCTTCTCAGCTGGACAGGGGACACAAAATGACATGGAAAATGAACCTGTGGGTTGAGATAAGGTGTTTTACAAACACCAAAGCAAAAGCGTGTGCACACACCACAAGCACAGAGGGGAAAAAAAGTACAATTATTCTCTACTTCCCACCAGCAAGTGATGTTTAGCCACCTCCCAGGAAAGCAGGGCTTCAGCACATGGAGCAAACACTGTAAATTTTCATAATGAATGCCCCCCTCTCCTTCCTCCTTTTCTTAGCTTTTACATCTGAGCTGACCTCACATGGTATGGAACACCCCTTTGGTTAGTTTGGGTCAGTTGTCCTAGTTGTGTCCCTTCCCAGGACCTTGCCCCTTCCCAGCTGCTGATGGGGGCTGAAATGCTGGAGAATACAGTGCTGATGCTGTGCCAGCTCTGCTCAGCAGCAGCCAAAACACTGGTGTGTTATCAACACCTTTCCAGCTACCAGTGCAAAGCACAGCACTGTGAGGGCTGCTGTGCGGAGAATGAACTCCATCTCAGCCAGACCCAACACAAGCTGGATGGTTCCTGCCTTTCCAGAGATAGAGCCCTCACAGAAACTGCCTATCCCTATGACAGAGTCTTGGTGTCCCACCTAGTCCTGGTTGCTCTGGCTCACCAGCTCCTCCAGAGAGCCCTGAACCTCCCTCTGCCCTGTGCTCCAGCAGCCAGGCCCTGCCTTGCACTCACCCACACATCCTCCAACAGGCTCTCTGTCTGTCACTCAAAGCATCCACCTGCTCCATTAGGGCATGGGGGAAATGAAGCAAAGAAAGTAATGAGCCTTGAAGAGCACCATCCAATGCAAAATCCATTCTGGTGTCAGCTCCTCAAAGCTGAAGCCCCTTTCTCACTTCCCCACTCTCCTGCTGGGAAGGTGGCTGTCCTAGAGTGAAGTAATTTTTCAGTTAACCTTAACAGCATGATGTTTTCAGCTCTGTCTTTCCTCCCTTCTGTGCTAGACCACCACAAAGAGGTATGGCACACATGCAGGTGGAAGGAAATGGAAAAACAGGAGTCTTGGAGTGCAGAAGCTGCCCAGAAGAACTTATTCAAGCATCAGTACAGAGCACTGAGTCCAACCCTGTGCAGGATAGCCCATCTCCACATTTGGGTTACCTCTCACCTTCCCTCCTCCTTCCCAGCTCCCATCCTTTAAAGGATTTCAGACACCCTCCCAAGACAAAGTCTGTAGCATCAGATTTGAAAATTTCAGGAGTTTGTATTATTCTTGCTAACCCCTGCTATTCCTAATTCCTCGCTGGATGTGAATGCTTTGAGCCTGCCCCTTGCACACAGATCACTCTCTTATTCCCAGTGTTCACCAAAAGGGAAGCAAACTGCTTGTTCCTGGAGAGCTGGCAAGGAGAAACACACAAACCAAAGCAAAACTACAAGTACAAGCACAACTTGTGAGTTTTGTACGCACAATTTGTGTATCAAAATGACCTTGCTGCTGAGCAAATCATACTCCAACCTACAAGCAGGAGACCCCCATAAATAATCAGCCCCCCAACACCACGGCTCCTGCTCATTCTGCCTCTGCTTTTTCATGCAGCACCTCCTGAACTCCAGGAAAATGGAGCAGGAATTGGAGACCCACAGCAGATCCCCACAATCATTTATCTGGTACTGCTCTGAAGAAAGTGAAATAGCTGTTTCCACACTAGGATAGATTAAAAAGAGTTAAGAGAGCCACTATTTTACGTCTGTTTTAACTGGCTAAAATTCCACCCACAAATAGGTGTAGTTTGTGTGTTACACTAATAATGAATACTCTAAAGTTCTTATTCCTGCTGAACTCAAGCCTAAAGAAAAGGTTAAGACTTTGTGATCTGCCCCAGTGCCAGGAAGCAGAGCTTTCCAAAGAATTAGCTAGGACAGGTTTGCATCACAGTATTAAAAATTACTTATGAGCTACTATATTTAAAATTACAAGCACTCCACTATTTATTTAAAAAAAAAAGAAAAAAAAAAAGAAGAGTAGGAAGAAAAAAGAAAGAAGGCTTTTGAAAGCAAACAGGACAATTTTTTACTTGGAAGTGAATCTGATATCAAGGAGGCCAAAGAAAAATCAGTGACATTCCCAACAAGGTAAAAAAAAAATGGAAACAAATCCCTGCAATTCTAGACCGGGGAGGAATTCATTCTTCAATCCTAAACTGAGAGACCTGGAGGACAAATGCCAAGAAAAATGAAACAGAAGCCTGCACCTTTAAACACAACCATGCTGCAGGGGTGGTGTGTTTGTTTAACATACAGACAGGAGACTTCAGTCCTTGCCAATAATTCCCTCAGTTGCTGACTTCCACTGCACAAATGCCAGAATTCCTGAAAAACTGGTACAACACCAGCACCTTGTCCAGTCCCCTCTGGTTTCCTTGCTACTAAATAGCAAAGAAGAACTTTACTGCTGAGTAGTCCGGTTTCTATTCCCCCTTCTCTTAGGCACGAGCTAATTGCCAACTAAGACTATGAAAATAAAAGAAATGAGATCCATTCCAACCCATCATGTGAGCTGCCAATTGGTTTTCCAGTCCTCACGCTCAATATCTGCTGTTAATTTGCTTGCTATTTCAAGAACTTGGAGACTGTCAGCAAAATCCATGATGCATTACAAAACTTATAATTGGAAAGGAAAAAAAAAACCCTGACACTTTTCTGACAGGATAAACAGAGGGTCTGAAAACACTGATCAGAACAAGGCAGAGGTGCTAACTTAGAGCTACTAAAATATGACTGCAAACGAAGCAGAGGAAGAAACGAAATAATATCAAACTGATGTTAAACCACTTGATGAAACCTCCAAATTTTAGACTGGGCTAAAAAGAAAAGGAAAAGACGGCACAAAACATTATTTTTAAAGGAGATGGCTGAACCCCTCTCTACTTTCTTAAGGCAGCATTATCTATGCCAATTAAAATTTTGCTTCTGAAAAAGAGTTAAGGCACTTCCTCTAGAGTTACTAAAAAAAGCAAATGAAAGCCTTGGCTTGGCAGAGGTGAGTGATAGTGAGCCGTTTGTTCCTGACCTCTGGATCACCCTACAGATCAAATTCTTGGCCATAGGAAAAACCCACTAGTATTCATTAAAAGCAACTGGGAGGCCAGCTTTGTGCTTCTGTTCTTGAGCCCTGAACAAGCTCCAACTTGCCAAATGTGCAGGATATTGCTGAACAATGCTGCTGCTCCTGTCAGGGGGGAGAGCTTTATTCCCAGCTTCACTCAGGGTGAAGTGATTTCATCACAATGATGCAAATCACAGATTTCATGCATCATTTAAATAATCAATTGTCATCTTTTACCTTTGTGGTGCTTTTCAGTGATTCCCATAAAGTTGATTCCCTTAACCATTAAACATGCATAGATTTATATTGAATTAGCTTTTATACTGCACATTTTCCCCTCAAAAATACATTTATCTATAGTTATCTAAACAAACATATAGGCTGAAAGTCCCAGATATTCATCTTTACTTCTCATTCTGCTAGAATATGGGTGGAATCTGTCCCTATATTTTCACAGCTAAAAATGATGCAAAGGATTGCTTTATTAGATAGATTATTTTATACTCACAGCTCTTGACATTTTTGGTGAAATTTTTAGGCAGAACAGAATTTAAAAGTCAATAAATAAGTCTATTGCCTTGCTATTCCTATAATTAACTACCATAAATTCTATATAAACAAAATAAAGTTTGACACAGTATTTTCTTCTTTCCGACTATATTTGTCTTTCAAACAAGAAAAAAAAAAAGGAAAAGCTACCTGTAGAGCTGATCAGCAGAAAAAAAACAGCCAAAAGTATTCTCCCTGAACAATTGTTTCTGTCAAAATGTGGTTTGAACAAATTCTGGCTCCAGTTAACTGCAGTTCTCTGGTGGTTTGAATGCTTTTAAAGCTTCATTAGAAAACAGACATTGTAAGAATATTTGTATCCAAATGTCTGTAGCATACTACAGTGAATTCAGTCCTGAGCATGGATGAACAGTATCAAATCTAATCTACAAAATACCCATATTTTAAAATAACATTTGAATTTAAGTAAACCTTATTCACTTATGCATATTCAGCACCCGAAGCTGCAGTAAAAACAGACTGTCTCTCCTTACCCTTTCACAGATACATCAGTGTGAGTTATACTTTCATTTACTTCACATAGGGAATTTTAAGGTTTAAAAACCTCATATATCCATCACGGGCTTTTATTTTTCATCCTGTTTAATAAGTAGCCTCAATCTCCAATTTCCCGAGAAGAAAATGTTTGCATTGGACTCCTTAAGAGTTCTGACTGCATAAACTGTCATTTTTTTTCACCAAATAAGGCGGGTTCAAAGTCAGAAGGAAGAGAAAGGAGGGGGATGTTTTTGTGGATTGTTATCTACAGACCAAATGGAAAATCTTCAGCCATTTTGCTCCTTCAAGGTACATCAAAGAATCTCCTATTTAAGGTGTGAAAATGTCAGTTTTATTCTTCACCGCTGAAAATGAACAGAGCTCTGAATGAGATTTATGTCCCTACCCTTGCACTTTTCTCTTTTAGGGGCTGCTACTCTTCTTTTCAACTTCCCTCCAGCTAATGCCATTTAATACTCTCAGAACCATTGGGCTAAATTCAAATTTTCTGCTCCTTAGAGGCTGTTGTTATGCACCACTACACATTCCAATTGCAAATACACATGAATGCTCCCGTGTATTCTAAGTTATTTTTTACACACAAATTCTGCTAAATTGTAAGTTAGGAGGCACTACTTGAATTCCCTTAGGTCTTTAGAAAGCTTTCAGATGTACCATGAGTTATAACATGTAATGAATATGGACTGATATTTCTTTTCTGTACTTACACTGAGTTGGCAATTTACATTTTCTAGATAGATTACTTATAGCCAGCCTTCCCAGTACTCCAGCAATTACTTCTTAGAAACCCCTGACAGGCTGAAACCTCCAGAATCACATCTGTTATTCTTGGTTTGATCCCTCTTTTTTAAATTAAAACCCGTAGCTTTATCAGCAAATGAGAATTTCTTTTCCCTCTGGAAATACTTACAAAACTGCACATAAATTGAACATGCCAACTGATCTCCTTTTAGGGTTGGAGCATCTTCTGGGTTAATGACCAGTGTTCCATTTCTGTGACAGAACTAATTGAGGTAAGGAGCCAATAAATACATTCAAAACCCCACCAGTTCTCTTCCTTTGGGGTAATCTGAAGATTTATAGTAGTAGAGAGAGATGTGATTGGAGGGGAAAGAGAAAAAAAATTTAAGAAGTGCTAAAAGGCTTGTCTGATTATCCTCAGTTTCCAAGCACAGAACAGAATTAGAGCAGATCTTTCTAATGTCTGATGTGCCTCTTCCTTCCTCTCAAACACCAGCTAAAATGCAAAAATCGAGTTGAACTGTCACATTTTTTAGGAACTGTCATTATTTGAAAACGAAAAAAAGGAGAGAGAATACATAGACAACACCACATTTCTGTGCTCTGAATACAGATCTAAAAAGCTCTGTTGAAAATGGGGTAGCCTCAACTCCACATCAACAGTTGCTCAAAACATGCTTTGACAACAGTTTCTCACAGCTGAACAAAAATGAAACATCCTCCAAGAGAGAAATCCGCACTTGGTTGGAGCTCAGTGTGCATTTCTGGCAATCTACTTTCATTTATCATGTATCACTAACTGGAAAACTCCAGCTATCAATGGCTTATAGGAAAGAATAATTCTGACTGGGTCAGAATACAAATGCCATTCACATTTTACGGCTAAAACAACTCAGTACCTCGATGGGATGTCCCTTAACATTTCAGAACAAACATTCTAAATCCACGTGTACACCTGCAAATTGAAAGAACTTCTAAATGCAGCTGGAGACAAAAGGATAACAGGTTTCTATTACAGATTCAGGAAACAAAAGAGGAGAAAGAAGAACACTACAATATTGACAGTACACATAAATGTAAAGGCATATCACACAGTTCTCCACTTCAGAATACCTCTCTCTTCCCCAAACTTGGATTCTGTGTTCTCCAGATCTCTCTAGCAGTGCTGCAAGTAAGCTGAGTTCAGGTAAATCTGACCCAAATAAACTTGAAAAGATGCCTACACTTCCTAATCACTGGATGGCTGCAGGAGCCCTCTGAGTCTGAGACTCACATACAAAGGAAGCTGAACACAATCTTAATCTTGGCAGCCAACCTGCCTCAGCTCCTCACTTTGCAGCAAGCCCCAAATCCACCTCACTCTACTCAAGGCCTTATGCGCCCTTCCTTCTGTGCTGCTTTTACAAAAAAAAAAAAAAAGTCTTCAAAATGTCTTGAGGAGATGATTCCTAACCTGAATTAAGATCATCTTTCCCAATTTGCTGATACTGCAGGATTTAGAGCATTACTTTTTTTTTTAGCTGAGCAGTGTCAGGCTGATTTAAACTACTAGCTGAAGGCTATGACTTAAATTAAAAAATTAGTAGCTCAAGTCAAGAATGTGAGATACAGAGCTAGTTCAGTCTTTGAGCCAGCACTAATGCACACAACATGACCAGCAAAAAGCATTGTCAGAATCATCAACATTTGTGGTGCTACATGAATCACCAAAGGTCTGTGGGCCAACGATGAGATGAAGGGGAACATTTCTAACACATATATATAGGATTGCCCCATTTCTTGGTTCAACCTCTGTCGTTCCTCTTTCCCCTCCTCCTTGCACCTTTAAAGCAAGCCTGACATCAAAAATAAGTTACAAGCTTATAAAAAACCCTTCTTATAGGTGTGCATAAATTAGCATCTCAGTACTTCAGCTGACAATTGAGAATGCCAAGCAGCAGAATGATTCTCACCATCACTCAAGTTCAGGTTTCTGGTAAAGCCTGAAAGGGCTGTGGCGTTTTAGCATAAGAATTTTAAACAAGTGCCACCCAAGACTCCACAGAAAGATGTCAGGCATCACAATCAAATGACATGTAGAAAAAAACAAGGAAGAATCTCCTTAGTACAAAATGGGACAGCAATTTTCCCTGCATGACATGCTTGACACTTGGATGGAATGGCACCAAAACCGGCTTAAAATTTTGTTAGCACAACTTCACAAGCAAAAGAAAACAATGCCTAGAACTGATCAAAAATAAGGCTTAAAGCACCTGCTGCCTTGTATCTTGTGCTGTGGGGGTGTTAAATGCTACCATGCTAATCTATTAGCACCGCAGACATAAATATCTCAACAACATATAATATAATATTATATAATGGAGCTTCCCAAAGACATACTCAGATGCCACTGCAGTTCATCCACAAGCACAGAGTGGGTACTCAGTCTATTCAACAGGCAGAATAGTCACAGTTCCTTTTGTCTTATTTCACACACAGGGCTAAATAGAGACTATTTATCCACAAAAAAAACCAAACCAGAAAGAAAAGAAACTGTTTCAGAGCGGTTTGCAGCTGAGTTTGATACTGTTCTGCAGGGAAAAGCAACAAAGCAGCTTCATGCACGTTCAACAGGAGCAATTCCTGCTGTGGTTCAAGTAATAGCAAAGAAAGTTTAAATTGAGACTTACCACGGGGCACCATATATTCGGAATCCTTTAACTGTTACCTCTGAATCTTGTAAGTAAATACTATTTGTCAGGAGTGACTGAACATTGTCAAAGTCCTCTGGTTTCAATTTGGACACAGAGGGAAAGCGGTAGTAATCTTGTTTAACAAGGTCTGCCATGAATTCCTTATCAAATGTCAGTTCATGATTCCCAGCAATCACTATTTTATATTCATATGGTAGGTTTCCTGAAATAACAAAAAAGAGGACTTAATTAGCACATTTTCCTCCCACACCAGCAATGCTGGCACAATAAGTAGACAGCTAACAGTGACAGAATGGAACACCCGAGATCTGTGTGCATCTCCGTGTCAAGCACAAGGTATTAATGCTGCTGCTCCTCCACTGAATGAAACTGTGCTAAAATGTAAAGTAATGTCCCACAAAACAATGCCATAATAAAGAGCCTGTACTGCAGAGTTAAACAAAACAAGCTGGCAGGCAACAAACCAGCTCCAAACGTGGCAGAAGCCACCACTGCTGAATTAAGATTTCCCTAAAATCTGACAGTGAGTTCTTAACGCTTGGCCTGGGTCAGAGGCAGCAGCCCTGGGTGCCAGTCCCAGGAGTGACCTGCAGTGAGACACGTGGGTATCCCAGGGGGTGTGTGACCAGAGGTGCCTCACAGGTATGTCCTGAGGGTTCTGAATTACACCACTGGTGCTGTTGGTTTGTACATTATGTTGTTATTTGGACTAATTTGTGTTCCAGTGACATTTATCCCAGACCTAGTTTGCTCTCCAAAGCGTCAATTCATTTGCAATGAACTTTCATATTGTTATTACTATTATGTTTATGGCAGTATCTCATTTCTAACCCTGAGATTAGCTAACCCTGAGATTAGCTCAGTTGGTTAAAACTTGACTGTAATAATGCCAACATCGTGAGTTCAATCCCCTGTGTGGGCCATTGACTTAAGAGTTGGACTCGATGATCCTTGTGGGTCCCTTCCAACTCAGAATAGTCTGTGATTCCTGCGATTCCTGTGAAGTACCCAAGTAGAAGAAACCATGAAACTCTGCTAAATAAAACAAAGTAGGGAAAAGGAAATGTGGTTAATTCATTTACCATGAGAGCCAGAGGTAAAGAATACAGGTTTGCTCACCTCAATTCAGGGCAACTAACACCATAGTTTGGAGGGAGGCACAGATCATGCCCACAGAGCCAGATTGTTAGAGTTCAGAAACAGATTTTCAAGCACTTGGTACCAGAAATCAGTGCCAGATCTTCCAAATAAACATACTGGGTGCTGAGTTCCCTTAAAAATACAGTCCCATATTGTGATGTCTTCACAGAATTTTGGTTCTTTTACAAAATCTGTCCCATTTTGACTTGCCAAAAAATCACACCTAACTTTGCATCGAAGTTAACTTCTACTGCCTTCACCACAAGTTTGATTTCCTAGTCTCATACTGAATCCTTCATTTGGGTGCTTATTCCTAATAATCACTTAGAAAAGGTTGGGTTTGTTGTGCTTGTTTTTTGTGGGGTTTGCCTTGTTTTCTTTCATAAAGGCAGCAAAACGTTATGTGGAAATCTACAGGTCTGCCTCCCAGTATTGGGACTCACAACATCTGTCCTGAGGAAGATGGAATCAGATGTTATATATTTCTTGTGAATACAGTTCTCCTAAATAGAAGTGGCTTTGCCAGTTTAAAACTTGCCTTTCATCTTTTCAAACTATTTGGGTTTGTGTTCTTTTTTAAAAATAAGTTTTGAAGTAAAGCTGCAAGTATATACAACAAGATTAACTTTCCCCCTAAATAAGACTTAGAGGGAACCAGTCAAACTCCTCTGCTTTTCAATATTTACAGCACAGAAACAGGAATTACACAAGGTATGTATACAAACATCATCTCTGCAAATAGTTAATTCTGGATAGGAAACCAAAAGGCTACAAATCCCCTAAAAATACTTTTCCATAGACACCTCGGAACAAAATACAGATTCTACATATTCTTAACACTCTACAGTGCTGCACTAGAATAAAATCTGGAAAGATGCAATAAATGCTCCTCTGCAGTTTTGCCTCCCTTCTTTCCCTCTTCCCTCTCCTTCCCCTTCTCTGCTACGTGTGGCTCTGCAATTCATTTTTATTTAAAAACTCGATGTGGCAGGTACCTACAATTCCTGCTCTCTGTGACTCCTGGGCACAAGATAAAATTGCTATTTTCTCCTCTCCCAGGAAACATAAAAGATACCACCAGCATGAAATTTGATACACTTGTCATAACTATCAATCCCCTGAAACAAACTAGATGTGATAATATTATTGGAGAAGTAGGATGGAGCAGTTAAATTCAGGTTTCTTCCAAGTTATCAACATTTGCCTGTTTTAGCAGAGAAAACTTTTCATCTTACTGGATGGATGTCCAAGCTTTCCACTTTCTCTCATTTATTTTGATAGACTTGAAACCCAGCACATTTTGCTGATAATATGTCCAATTAAGCCTGGAACACTTTTGCTCAAAGGCAATGTTTTTTATGTTGACATTTTAAAAGCAAGGTCTTTGAAGACACACAGGGCACACAAAGACAAACTAATGGTGGCATCTGTAATTATTAAAACACGTAAGTGTAACACTGTGGATGTTATTTCAGCACCTGGAATCAGTAGGGAAAACCAAACAGTACTTCTTGTAATTGGTGTGAAGACAGCTGTGGGTATTTTAAGACTGAGGAGATGATCTGCTTGGCCAGTTCTTGAGAGAAGGCAATGGGATGTTGCGGGGCATTGGGAGAGAACAGCGTCTCACCACTGCTGCTGGGGAGCTCCCCAACAAAAACTAACCAAGGAGAGAGGCAGAACAAGCCCTGCAGGGGAATTCCCACAGGGACCAAAGTTTGCCAGCAGCCAGCTGTGAGCTGTAGCTCAGTGGCACTGCACAGCACACCCAGGGAGCTGCAGGGGAACCTGTGCTGGCGGCAGATGCAATGCCATGGGCGCAGGTGCCCCTTTAGCAGGCAGGTCAGATGTGCTGCACTCTGTGGCTGTGCCTGCTGCAGGAGTTACCACAGAAAGGGCACCAAGCTCTGACCCAGCTCCCCACATAGAATCAAAGAATTGATTGGGTGGGAAAAGACCTCTGAGAACATCAAGTCCAACCATCCCTTGGTCCAACTCCAGTCCCTCTACCAGATCATGGCACTCAGTGCCACATCCAATCTCAGTTTAAAAACTTCCAGGGATGGTGAATCCACCACCTCTGGGCAGCCCATTCCAATGCCTGATTACTCTCTCTGCAAAGAATTTTTTTCTGATCTCCAACTTAAACTTCCCCTGGCAGAGTTTGAGCCCGTGCCCCCTTGTCCTATTGCTGAGTGCCTGGGAGAAGAGACCAATCCCCATCTGGCTAAAATTTCCCTTCAGGTAGTTCTAGACAGTGATGAGGTCACCTCTGAGCCTCCTCTTCTCCACGCTAAACACCCCCAGCTCCCTCAGCCTCTCCTCACAGGACTTGTGCTCCAGCCCCTTCACCAGCCTTGTTGCTCTTCTCTGGACCTGCTCCAGCCCCTCAGTCTCTTTCTGAACTGAGGGGCCCAGAACTGAACACAACACTCAAGGTGTGGCCTCACCAACACAGAGTACAGGGGAAGAGTCACTGCCCTGGTCCTGCTGGCCACGCTAATTTTGATCCAGGACAGGATCCCATTGGCCTTCTTGGCCACCTGGGCACACTGTTGGCTCATGTTGAGCTTCCTGTCAATCAGTCCCCCCAGGTCCCTTTCTGCCTGGCTGCTCTCCAGCCACTCTGTGCCCAGCCTGTAGCGCTGCATGGGGTTGTTGCGGCCAAAGTGCAGGACCCAGCACTTGGCCTTATTGAACTTCATCCCATTGGCATCAGCCCATCTCTCAAGTCTATCCAGATCCCCACTTCACCAGCAGTCCCATTTTGCCCTCATATTCTGGTGCTGGCTCGGGAGTGTTGATGAGCAAACACCAACCCATCCAGAGCCAGACCCATGCAAAGGAAGGTCAGCAGCAAGAGGAAATCACATCCATTTCTCCTCTTTATCCCAGCGAAAGACTATATAGCACTAATCACAGCAATAAATTACCTGCAATCAGTTAGCTAATTTATTCATCACATTTAGGTTTTCCCTCCTTGAAAGGCGTTGTGGCAGTGCAGAACATCCATTCTCTCCAACACTGTGAAATATTTGGGCATGTTTTCTTTTGACAGACCTGCCCTTTGTCTATAATCCATTGACCTTGTGCTTAATATGGAAGCATAAACAATCACATTCAAAAATCTCCTACTCCACGGTAATTTAGTTTCATCTTGACCAGATTAATCTCTGTGTATCTACATCAGTGCTGCCTGTACAGCATAGCACACAGGTTGAAAGGCATTGCCTCATTTTCCTCCACTAAACCTTTGCTACCTGCATTTGGGTTTTATTAGTCTAATTTCCTAGCTATCAAAACTTCCATCCTGCATCAGTAATATTATTCATTCTAATTTTACTGTGAATCTGGAAACAAGGTAGAAGACTCCTTTTCCAAACTAGAAAAAGTTGGATCTGTTTGCTGGGACGATCACTTCAGAAACCCCAATTGTCAACTCCCAACTTAACAATTTAAAATACTAAGTGCTTAACAGGTGACATCAAAAAGGCAAAAATTACTACTAAAAATGATCATGGCACTAAGGCTGTGAAGTAGAATCTCCTTTACTAGAGTATTTGAAATCCAGTATATTTAAGTGTATATACACACATGGGGTGTATCTTCAAAATATATCTATTATTTTGGGTAAGATGACCCATCTTGCCCTCAACAGTGCAAGCAATGGCACAGTGCAATCATTGATCAAGACAATACTGCAATTAGACAAGTTGTTCTCTTCTGGAAGCCAAAAGGTCAATATCGCTCCTGCTTAAATAAAGGCAAAGACAGTTAACTGTGAACTGCAGAAATGGAATTGTTTACAGTAAATATATTAATCTGGGAGTCTCAGAGAACTTCTGTGCCTTCTCGTCTAACAAGTCAACCCTCAAGCTACAGTCCCAAGTACCTCTGACCTGACATATTCACCTTTACCCTGGGCCATCACACCTCACTGCCAACACAAAGATTTGGTGGCCATAGAGCAGAGGGGATCAGGAAACTGAGCCAGATGAAAACTGATGTGGTAAAAGGGAAAGGGGGTCTGTCAATGCTGGTACAGCAGGACTTCTATTGCTGGCTGTAACCACTTACACCACTCAAAGCGTCAGCTGAACAACAGACTGACTTTAAATATATCTGTTACATGGGATGAGGGGGGAAGCTTGGGAAGCTGTGGGGTTTTTTAACTTATATAAGGAGGTGATTCAGTATGTTTTTTTCAAGTTCACCTTAAGTACTTGGATCCTAGGAGTCCTTAATCTGTCGAACAACCTTTCTCATTTTAATGGCATGCTTCATATGAGTACAATTTAGTCACACAACCCAAGTTCTGTAGAGCTGCCAGACATGAAAAGGAGTCTGACTGGCAGCGAACGTTAACTGCTGAGACCCTATAAAAATAGAAAATCACATTATTTTTCGACTGTTACCTGCAAACCCCACAGGGAAGTAGAGGAATATGCAATAATGTGATACTAGCTGTCTGTATAGTGGTAGAATCCTGTATTTACACACAAATGATATGCAAGTGCTTTTGATGTGAAGCTCTGAATATGCATACGCATGCATTAACTATTCAAACCACACAACACTCCCATGAAACATGAAGCTTTTTTCATGCCTTTTTCATAGCCTCATAAACCCCTTGGCCATATGCTGAGAAACAGGCTGAGAAACCTTGAAGCACAACCTCAGTTCTTTCAAAAAGAGGGGAATCTGTGTGAGAGAGATGCGTGTGCAAGCGAATCATCTCAAATTTATGGTATATCAATTTATGGTGTATCATTTATGCTTCCAAAGTGCAAAGTGGCCATGGAGCATTCGTCTGCAAGCAACCCCACACACATCCAGGGATTACACACGGAAGGAGCAGATTTGGGGTTATTCCTGTGGACTTCCAGGGCCCACAGCTGGCACCAGTTGTCCAGCTGAGCTGCACACGATGGGCACTGGGCGAGGGGAGCTAGCACAGCCCGGCACTGCTCAGCAGCTCCATAACTCTTCATACACAGGTCTCTCCTGGAAAGCCCATGGTGTCCCAGAGCCATGGTTACTCTCTCTTCCCAGCATTTATGGCACAACTGCAACACACAGAGGCTCCTTTCAGCTTTTTAAAAATACAGAATATCTCAAAGCTCTGACTTGACCTTTGGCAGCAGCAAATGAGTTAGACTGTGTAAGTACAGTTATACAGACTCAATCTTTCATGTGATAAGCAGGACTTATCTCACCAACAATCCACTCTAAGTACTGAGATCCAAAACTGAGTAAGACAAAACCAAGTATCTTCTCTAGGATGAGACTGATCACCTGACCGTGAAAACGTTCTGGCTGTTTTAATCCAATCAGCTTTCACAAAAAGTCTTCAATGGAGCAGCTAAATCTGACATCAACCAGCACACTGGCTAAAAATGTAACCCATCAATTTCTACACATTTTAGCTCTCTGTGTCTGCAGAAATCTACATAATGAAACTATTAAAAAAAAAAAAAAAGCAGGCAAATAAAATACAGAACACGCACAAAACCAGAACATGATTCTAAAATAGTACAAAGAACTGAAGTGCAAGAACTCTCAAAATCTTCCCCCGGTGAAAAGTATTCCACCATCAGTTCAGGTGACTCTTTTTTTTATTTTTCCTCCAAAATATAGTTTTGGAGAAGCAAAAATAAAGGCAAAACATACATGAACAACACAGCAAGAGGAGAGGATGAATGGAAATGTAACTGTTTTGCCTTTATGCAAAGAAAACATCAGACCACAGCACAGGGAGAAGCAAAGGCTGAGACCCTTGAATTCCTGTGATAAATCTAAAGCTTGTACATTAAAGCTCCCCTTTGTTGAAAACGCTGTTAGACACAACAAAACAGAAATGTTAGGTAAGTGCAAGCTCTGCCTCTGACCTTTCCCTCTGTAACCGTCAGGCTTCATTAATTTTCACAAGGCCTGACAGCTCCAGCGTTAATACTCACACTTGCGGATCGAGCCACACAGCAGGTTCAGAGTCTGCTGCCTTCTCCTCTGAAACTCATGCAATAGGATGTCTTCCATGCTGGCAATGGAAAACCAAGTCTAAGAAACATTAAACACAAAAAACTACGTTATAATAATGCCAAGGTTGAGTCATAAACCCATGAAAGCAAGGAAGTACTGAGTGAAAGCCGCCCAAGCCGTGCAGAGCCGCAGGGTCCTCCCCGGCACTGGGGCTGCTCCCCCGGCACGGGCTCTGGGCAGCTGGGATGCCAAGCCTGAGTGGTACCCAGCACCAAGGGCTTCCACTAATTCTCTCTTCTGTAATCTACATAGCCAATTTTGCACAAGGCTGGGCCAGAACGTCGCTGGGACGGCAGGAACCCTGCAAGAGGGTAAGACGTGCTGCAGAACCCACTGAGCTCCAGGTCTGACTGAGCGTTGCTCTGACACGGGTAACAATTCCTTGCTTTTATGGATTTATGTCTCAACCGTAACATTATTCTAATGTAACTGTTTGTGATTAATATCCTTCCCCTGCCTGTCAAAAGGGAAAATATGTAGCGCAAAGTGACAAGCTTTTGTTTCGCTTTGGTGTTCCGCGGCTTCCTGAGCATTATCCTGACGTAACTTGTGCTGGGGTTTGATCTCCAGGTTGTTTTGGATTTCACCAGGCTGCTGTTACTGAAACACCTTTTCTTGAAACACCGAAAGTTTCAACAATTAATAAGTGACATCTCTTTGTTTTGAAACAGAATCCGAAGGTTTTGTTTAGTCTAACCTCAAAAACAACAACAACAACAACAACAAAAGCCTGCAGATTTTTCAGCTCACAGCACTGCCAACTTTAGGTGTAAAAAGTTCCCCAAATTGACTTTAAAATCACGAAATCTGAAACACAAGCAGCACAGATTGCTTGCTAGTCCCTGGAAAGGCTTTCTTTTCAGGCTTTTAATTATGCAACCTAAAAGATGCTGCTTTCAAGAGGAAAAAATATAAATCACCTAACTTGAATCAAAAGAGCTGAAAGCTGTGAAGTCTCCCTTTAAATTTTGCAAATTTGGGAAGCCCACCCTCCATGGAAATCGCAATAGCCTTGCTTGTCCCTTTCATTTTTACAAGTGCTTCTTGCATTCATGGTAACTCCTGCTCCTCTCCTCTTTCTTACAGCAAAGCAGTGCCTAAAGGACTGAGATGGCTGTGAGCCCTTTCAAGGGCATCCTTTAAGGGCAATGGTGTTCACTTTCAAAAATATATGAGATTTTCAGGCAAGAACACCTTTGTCTGGCAGAGCTGAAGGGTGCTGACCTAAACAGAATGACCCCAGGTTTACACTTGGAGCGACATTTCCATCTGACCCCCTACAGTCTGGGGTCTGTAGTGCATCTATGCTGTAAATACAGAGAAACACCTTCTATTTTATCTAACAGAATTTTATATTTTCTCTTACAATCAAGACCTTAATGTACCAGGGCCAACAAGGTTTAGACCAATTTCAGCACATTGTGTGGTTTCAAACAGCTCCCATCTTGAACTCCAAATACCAAGGCTGAGGCTGGGAACAGAAACTCTGCCTTCACAGTGCCAGTGGGGCCGAGTAGAAACGTTCTCCTGGAACTTCATTTAGACTAAATTGAAAAGGAACATTTTTGGTTACTATTACATTAGGCTAAAATATAAAGATGAACCCTAATACTACCTAAATCTAATAAGAGAAAGCCATCTCTATTTCAAAATTTTCAAAGCATTCCCTCTAAATGCATCACGGATCAATTTACATGGTACTTTTGCCAATAAGCAAAACAAAATCACAGGTTCCAATTGGCTTAACTCATATTGGAAAGCGCGAAAGCAAATGCTGGAAAATGCAATTACTGCAAACAAACTCCATTTTCTCCACTCAGGAGGGAATTTCAGGGAACATTTTATTGCCCTCAAATAATATTTCTAAAGGCATCAATACACAATTCTATTTTCTTTTCGGAGTCTCCCACACTATATAACCTAATCCTCCATAAAGAAATTCACCAGATTTTGAAATAATGTAATATATTGGTTGTTGATATTACCTTGTGCACGCACATACTGTATCAATTTAAATAATTTTTCTCCATGAATCTTAGGAATATAAAAACCAACTGTCACCACCTGACACAAACAGATCTGGACCTACTTCCCATAACACACCCTTTGTCTCTGTAATTTACAATTCCAATTAAGTCTCCCTCCCCCCCCCCAAAAAAATAAATGAATAAAAGCCATCAAAAAGGAGGTCATCTTGAGAAACAATTATACAGAAAGTAATTAAGCTAATCATAATTATCACAGACAATGTCTTGGTATTTTCCATGTACATGTATTTTCACACTGCAAAAGGCCAGGGAATACTAAGGACAAGATTTTCCTGACAAAGTACAATATTCATTTAATAGAGAAACAAATCTTGATATCGATTCTCCATTACTTACTGAAGGAAATGAGAAGTATGAATGCAGGACCCAGATCCAGATCCTGCCCCAAATTCTTCTACCTTATTGACACGGACCTTTATATGAGCAGAACTTTCTCTTTTGTCCACAGGACTGACAAACACACCTCTATGAGGATTTTTCCAACATCTACCCACCTATCCTACTATGAACAAATAAATACACCAACCAGGAAAGATGTATTATCACCAAAATATTTTCTTCTTTCTCTCACCTTTTAACTTGTTCCCATTATTCATTTTCTCATTTTTAAATGAAAGTCTCT
Source organism: Pithys albifrons albifrons (assembly GCF_047495875.1). Classification (NCBI taxonomy): domain Eukaryota; kingdom Metazoa; phylum Chordata; class Aves; order Passeriformes; family Thamnophilidae; genus Pithys; species Pithys albifrons. The sequence continues at coordinate 58,847,692 of NC_092463.1, read as the reverse complement.
GAGACCTACAAATGCACAAAGCAGTAGGCACACACCTTCCTCTGCCTCACAGCCTGGCAGAGCCCAGCCAGGATTTCTGAAAAAAAATCCCTTCAAATATCTCTTTTTTTTCTGCATCCCAAGAAGAAATTCAGAGCATTTCTTATGAAGAAAAAATATCAACATAGAGAAAAAAGAAACTTCCAAAAACTATTTTATTTTTCTGATACAGTATATTTTATAACTTCTTGATTTTATACATGTAACTGAAGTCCTTCCTTTAAAATTATGATTTTCGAGTACATTGTTGGTAAACTACAAAACTTACTGGGGCTCATAATTAACCAACTATCAATATCAATGTAACATGGATAAATTTCCATAATGAAGAGGAAAAATAATAAGCAGGGATAGCAAGAATAATCACAAAGAAAATAAATTGGAAGGAAAAAAAAGAAATAAGATTAAATGGTTTTTAAATATCCCAAAGGTTTTAGAAGCATGAACTGCTGTCTAAAAGCAGGACTACAGCTTTTTAATAACTCTGAGAATGTAACATTCTCCAGCGTGCTAAAGCAATTAGCTGCTTTTGAAATTTTACCCTGTGATCATGGTTTGTGCTTTTACTTGTAAACATTAAAGTATAAGAAGTAAGTTTGATATTCAAAAGTGTTTTAAAACATATTTTCAGGTGGCAATGCTGATGTTTGTTGGGAATTGTTTCTTCCTTTTCTAAGCTGAAAAAGGAGAAATCTAAAACCTGAACTAAACTCCACTTCTCAAGTCCAATACCCATTTGACAGCACCACATACCATGTCTGAGAACCACCTCCATGGCCCTTCCTGAAAGGTTGATGGAGGATAAAACACAAAGTGCACAGAGAATGTAAACAGAAATTACAGTCAACTGAAATATTCAGGCAGCTCTTCAGGAACCCCCAGTATTATTTTCTGAATCCCATGTTTAAATTTATTATTCTAAATAAAGCTAAACATTCCATTACAGTCTTTCAAGATGAACTTGGATACCAGGAATCTCCTGAGCCCTGTAAGGAAATTCCTTTTAATAAGCCAGCTCACAGAGAGGTTTCTTAGCTACTAAAAGAGACAACCAAATCACTCCAGCTGTATCATGTTATTACAAGAACTGAATTCCTCTTGTGCAGGCTTTGTCCCCAGCCATCTAGAATTGCCTAAGCAGAAGGACACACGGCCTCAGATACCTTCTTTGTGAGTTTAACCACTTACAGTAACCCCAAACACTAAAAAGGAGAGAGAGAAGGAAGCTTTAGAGCTCTAACTGTGGACACTGGTGCCAGTGATTTCTGAGATCCCTCTCTCATCCCTTCTGCTGGTTCTTGTGACCTCCTCTCTTCTACTGGCTTTGCAGAATTTTGGTTTCCAAAAGATTTATGTTACAGCATCCCAGGACATCACAACAGACAGTTAAACCTCAGACTGAAGTTTTTTAAAAATTCAAACCTTTGCATTTCAGTGGAGAAAACTATATGCTAAAATACCTCCTAATTGCTCTTCCAAAGGTAGGACAAAATAGATTAACTAAAAATAGTATCTGTAATGTAAACTCCATAAACTTTGAGTGCTTTTATTTGTGAAGAAATTCAGGTAAAACTCTTGATCTTTCCTACCCTTGCTACAAGGACACCTCCGCTCTTCCATAAGGACAACAGTAAACCTCTAACTTAGGAATGAAATGTTTTTAAATCAAGTTAAATGAATGTGTGAGGTTTACAGTGCTTATAGCTGCACATTTGAATTTACAGTAACATTTTCACGAGGTGCTTGAAAATCTGTATGATGCACCATCTCTACTTTCCTTTAGGGTAGGGAAATACACTGATAATTCTGTTGCACAAATAGATACATCTCTGTAATTAAATGCTACCATTAATTGTTGTAGCATGCAGTTTTTCATCTAGGGTGCTTTCTGCAGACAGAGTAGGGTCTCTCCTGACATCCATTTTGGCCATAATTTCTAGACTTTAAAACAAAAATGGAACGAGAAACCTGCTGTAAAAAAGGCCAACTATGCAGACTTTAGGTTTTCCTGAACAAAGTGACAACTACAGTTAATTGGAGCTGGTCATTGAGACAAAGCATTCAGAGAACAGCTATTTCAGTCTCTTTGACAAAGGTAACAATTTATTCCATATTTATACTCCTTTCTGCTAAGGTTTTGCCCTCTCACCTCCCAGGCAAGCATCACTGTTTTCACAGCTGGCCTCACGGAAGCAGTTGTTTAGGAATGGCTGTATTGCTTCCACTCTGACTGTACACACTGTAGTAACTCACTCCAGTGCCAGGTCCATTTGAGCACACAGAGCCGGAGCTGTCTGTCACCAGAGCAGTGGCTCTTCCTGCCCCCTGTCCCAGAGCTCAGGTCTCACAGCCTCGCTCAGGCAATCCCTCCCCACCTTTCCCACTCCAGATAATGGCACAGGATTGTAATTTACAACCAGGAGAGAGCAAGTGGTGAGTGGCTTTCCCTGCAGTGGTGGCCTGTGAATTACATCCCACGGGATTTTATGAGAGGATGTCAGTCCAGGGCCATCATTCTCAGGACCACAGGCACTGCTACTGCTGCATCATTTTATTCCAGCAGCCACTAAAACTTGCAGCAGGAACAAATCCCTCCCCTGCCATGCACAGGAGACAACTCCTGCACAAAACTGCAGCAAACTTCATGTCTGCCTTGCAGCTTTTCTGCTCCTCTCTCACTAGTGAAGGCAAATGCCAAATGCTGTTTAGGGAGCAGGGAGCCTTCAGAGTAATGGATGGGCAGAGCAGCTCAGGGAAAGATGAGGACATGCAGGTGATTTTTTATCATTTGCAGCTCTGTTTTAAACTAAAACTCTCAGTGTTGGCTGGTCACGCCAAAAGAATTTAATGGCAACATTCAAGAGAGAAGGAGCTATTGCACTTTGATACCCAGCCTGGCCTGTAATATGAAAGCTTCTGGTTCATTAGAAAAGATGTACATAATTCTGAGGTCTTTATGGTTCACTTACCAACAATTACAGGAAATTCAAAGTACGGAGTGTTCCTGAGCTCTCATTCCTTAATTTTATTAACTTGAGAAGAAATGAAACTCTGGAAAAAGCAGGTGAATCTCCAGTACTTTATATTCCTGTGCTCTCATTTGTCTTCCTTCTCTTTGTAGTCTCCATCCCACCCTCAGTTTGATGTTATTTTGTTCTCCTCTGTGTTTCCTTTCCATTGTCTTGCCTCTCACCTTACACTGCTGTCCCCCGGTGCGTTGCTTTGTTCCTTCTCTCCTAAACATACCAGCAACAGCCAGCGAGGTTTTGGTGACTGTCACCTCACAGCTGGGGTGTAGGATGAGAAAAGAGACCAGAACAGCTCAGGAAAGTGAAGCACTGAGGTGACCTGAGCCTCAAAGCCATCTCAACTCCTGAGGAACTCCATTCCCAAAGCTGTGGAGGGGCCACCACAAACCAGCCCTCTCGTGGGCCAAAGGCTGAGACCAGCCTGGCACCCTGGGATGAGGCAGCAGGGGGGGTCCTGTCAGCCCTGGATGACAAAGCAGGACAGAGAAAACAAAAGCTCCTTTAGCTCTGAGGGAAGGGGGTCTCTTCTCCTTTTTCTCCCCACCGATGGTGCCAGAGCGCCCACAAATACAACACCCATCCTCCAAAATCCATATTCCCCCTAAAAACAGCCAAAAAAGATTCCAAGCTCTCCTGACAGGTGCGAGGGGGGTGGATGGGAGAGGTGGAGTTTCACAGGTCTTTCTTCCAGCCCTTTTCTGCCAAGACTTATCCTTCTTATAAAGCCTAAGCTCAAATACTCGGCCCACTGCAACAAGGAGGTTAATTACCAATCTATGCAGGCTGGTTATAGCCAGCAATAAGCAGCCATTTATTTTTCCCTTAACAAAAAAAAGAAGTCAGTAATTCTTGGAACATTTATTAACCCCCTAGTATAGGCAATTATTGTAAGATAAAGGTCTGCCGGTCTTGCATTACTATAATTGCTGCATGTTGCTTTTCTACAGCACAGTGATGTCCACAACAGTGTGAATAAATGCTAAGCATTAGAGTTTTAAGCTTGATTCAACACCCTCAATCAAACATTTTTAGCAGATCTTCACTCTCAGTGGCTGTTTGGCCACAAGAAAAATAACCATTTTATACAAGCCAAAAAAAAGGAAGAATGCTATTTCACTGATGTACTTACTGTTTTGGAGCTCAGTTTAAGGTAATCTCACATATTTCCTAATATGCAGAATTGAAAAGAGGAAGGTGGGTGGGAAATACAAAACCCAAAGATCATTCCTGCTCTCTGCTAGATTCTGTAGTCACATACAATGTAAAAAAAACCAGTGGCAATAAAAAAAAAGAAAAAGGCTTTGTAACAGACAGAACACTGCCAACCAGCTTTAAATTGAATTACACAGCCTGCTAATCTTTATGATGAAATAAAATTTCTTTGAACGCTACACATTCTACTAAAATCTGCAGTGCTTCCTCCCCAGCCCCAAAGCTTTCTTTCTGCTCAACGTAACTCCTCCACGCCAAAGCCATTGTTCTTCCTAGGCAGGAATGTGATGTTCTACTAACAGAAAGACTTATTTTAATTAGATATTGTTAATATGGTGTGCGTGGTGTGAAAATTTCGGAGAGAACAATTTTTGCTGTTTGTATTTTTGATGCAACATTAAATTTGTAAGTGACAATACAAATGGATGGTGTACAAAGAAACCATCCTTTGACTGCTTTCCACTGAAATCGTTCTCATTATGATACGTGACTGTGACGGCAATACTGGAGACAGAATCTGATGGCAACGTCCACAAAACTTTCTGTTTGAGTGGCATTAGTTTCATGTCTGGTCAACACAACAATCATAAATCTTTTTTCTGTATTCAAATGGATTTGCAGGAAAGGAGGAATTGAGAGGACGAATTATTTTGGTTACTTTATAAACTTGGTTTGGTTATGGTTTCTTATACAAAACCTGATCATCCCCTTCCCCTTCTAAGACAATATCAGCAGCCCAGGGAAGCAGCTCCAAGAAATGACCACGCAATTACTGTGATTGAAAATCTGTTCCAGAATTGTGCAATACTTTCCAGTGCTCACTGGCTCCTTGCTTTCATTGAAAATTACCAGATGAATATATGAGGTTTAAACATTAAAATGCCACTCACTTCAGAACATTATTCTCTTGGAAAGCACATTTCACCTGAACCAAGTTTTCTAATGGCTGTCAAATAACACCTTTATATTTGGTTTGACTGACCGTGGCAGTTCGTGTAGGGAATTTTACACTTTATGTGTAGAAGGGAACACAGTTTAAAAATCTTCAGTCTCTCTATGTGCCATTAAGAGACAGCAAAAACAGATTTTTGTGAAATCTCTTCATGAAAAATTGCCAGGAAAAATAAGAGCAAAACAAGAAAAAACTGACCAGACATGAATAAACTTACACTGCTTCTCAGGTTTAAATTCCACTTTAGTTAGTGGAAATTTTACTACCTTTACACTCATTTTATCCAATTGCTTCTATTTTACCTTCTAAGTTATACTTACAGCATTGTTGTCCACAAAGCATTTAGTACCTTACCCAGAGCAGAGGATAAATATGAAGAAGCAGCACTAATAACCATAGCATAAAAGGAGAATTTTGCTATTTTTTTCCCACTTTTGTTTTCATGTTTCACTGTAGACTGCTACACCAGGAAAAACTATTCAGCCTATTACCAAAAATCAACATGGTTGTTTTTTCCCACTATTTTATACATATGATAAAAGGTAACATTTAAATTATTTTGGTATTCCTCTGAGAAGAAAAAAAATAAAATTAGTAATAATGTATAAAAATGGGGATATGCAAATAAAATCTGAGCACTGATGACTAATTCAGTCAAGCCATATGGGAATTTAAACCTCAGTACAAATGGGAATTTAAGCATAACATTAAACACAGCTCAAGGCAGACCAAAAGCAAGGGAAATATTCTTAAGCGTCGACACTGCCATCAAACCTAAATAAACTAGGCAGAAGTTTTAAAAAACTTTATGGCAAAGATAGAATGATATCATAACATTCAGTATCCAGAACTAATAAGCAAGTAGACACTCTAGACTGTCTGTACAGGCACCTTCAGGGCTCTTACTGCCCAGGTCAGAGCAGCTCTAAAGGAAGTGGCCAGCGTGGTCTGGGTCCTGGAAATCCCATGGAACTCCAGGGACAGGAGCTGCCAACAGGACAAAGCCAACTCCAGCAGCAGAATCACCTGTCTCCAGCTCAGCCTCTTACTAAAATACCTGCAACCCATTCCAGGGCTGAAGCCTCAGAGCCAGCACAGAAGTCACAGTTGTTTTCCAAACTCGTTTCGGGAGTTGCCTCCCTCTCTCCCAGAGCAGCTGTGCACGACTCACACTCACACACGGCATTAAAGCCACCTCAGCATTTTCTTTCACTTGCAATGAGGGCAATTTTTTTTTTCAAGTGCTAAGAGTTTTGTTCATCAAAATGGTATTTTATGTTTAGTCAATTATTCATTCTAGCTATAACAAGCAGAGCAATAGAGAGTTCAAAATAGGCTCCAGATGGTAAAAACACAAATCAGAAATAAATCAATTTATAAAAAAGGAAGACATTTGTTTTTATTGCCATAATTTTACTTTAAGATATTCATAACCTTGCTTCTGGTTCTAAATTAGTCCAGAATACTTTGAGCTAATATCCCTTTGAATTTGGGAGAAATATAGAGCCTACTGGTTTGGGGTTTTTCTAAAAAAAAGGTCACCTCAGAAGCCAAAATAATTCACTTCACAAATATACATTTAGGGAGAAAAAGCCCTCAAGAACAAATACTCCATCACACTGGAAGTGTTCTCAGTGTGCACGAGCAAAAGGAACACACTTAGACAAACCCCTGAATGAAACATGCCTGGAGAGGAGATGAAGCCAGATAAAATGAGGGAATAACTAAGCCAGGCCAGAGAGACTGAGAAAGGATAAAAGCGGAATGTGACCCTGCATTTTTTAACAGTGAGAGGAAAAAACCTTGATCTTAAATGATACTGTCTTGGTACAGTTCTTTTTTTTTTTTTTTCCAAATTAAATTACACCACCTTCAAGATCAAACACTATTTTGGCAGGTGTCTGGTTTAACAGTTGTGAATAAATTCCAAACTTCTACAGCACTAATGCATAAGTTCCAGTGCAGACTGGACCCAAGTGTCTGTCCATAGTTCTGAGTGCTCCACATTCCCACTTTGCCATCTATTCCATGGAACAACCAGCAATTCCAAGCTGGCATCGCAATTTTCAACAACATTCACACAAAAATTAACTTTAAAATAATTGACAATGCTTTTCTGAGGATCACATCCATATATACAGTGTAACAAGAAAACCTCCACTTTAAAATTGGGTAATCATTCTTTTCTTCTCACTTGAAGTAACATGATCAAGGAGCTGTGGCACAGAAAAAAAAGCTGAATTTTTATTTTAGGTCTGTCAACAATGTTTGCACTAAAGGCAGGCATATATTACAGGTAAAGAAATACTTGTTCCAGTACAAACCCATTTGTATTTGGCCACTAAATCATTCACAAAGTTTCTTGAGTCATCATTCCACAGAAATCAAAAGATACAGACATTCAAAACAAAAGCAGGAATTAACCAAAAGCAAAATTTTAAACAGTTAAGTTGCTAAATCCCAGAACAACTCGGGAAAAACCTCACTAAAGCAACTCTCTGCTCCACAGACATTAACCAGCAGTAATTCACCTGTTGGATTTATTCGTGTGTGCCACTGCAGGACTTGGCCAGGTTCATGTACTAATAATATGCCTTGTAACAGGAGTCTGGCAGGGAGAAAAATAAAACCCAAAACCCAAAAATGAACACAGTAAGATACAACCACTAAACAAAAAAGTAGAAAACTGGCTATTTGAGAAAAATTAGTAAACTGGATGCAAATTATTCACACAAGTATCAGGCCCATACTAATTGAGCACAATAAACATATCAACACTCATTAAAGATCTATCTGCCAGAATTTATCTTTGCTTTCTCTTCAGTTCTTATGGGTTATTCAATCACTCCCCATCACCCAGGAAAGAATATTGCACTGTGAAGGCAAGAGCTATAATTAGATATTTCTGTATTTCATTTCACACATATGACTGAATGAGAATGGATGGGAAAAATATGAACAGAGATAATAATAGTAAGAAGTTGAAACATTTAGTAAGAAATCTATTGGGCACAGAATAACCTCTCAATTCTTCCTCAGCACATAATGCTGTGTTTACTGCAAAACCATTTACGTTACTATAAGGGATTTTTAATGAAAACAATTATAAAATTAAAATAACTGTGTTTAAAGCAATTAACTGTCCCTAAGGTCAAGTGATTACAGCAGTTACAAGACTCAAGGGACATGTTCACACCAAAACAGAGTGAATAAATTACTTCAGCCAGTGTATGTAATCAGTGAGTGACCACAGAGGTTATTCAATGTATAAGCCCAGATGACTTCCATACAAAACCAATAATGAAAATTAACAGCCAAAGGGAAAAAGCATAAGAACTAGCAAAAGTTTGCAGGAAGGGCTGAGAACCAGGAAGAGTGGGAAGGAGAGCAAGGAAAGCACATTCCATGATTTGGCTGTGGAGACACGGAAGAACAATGGATATTAATGAAAGGGACAGACAAGATGCTGAACACTTTTCCCAGGTGTGAGATCCAAATTGTTGCAAAGGGATGCAAGACTCACAAAACATAAAACTGAAGAGGTGACAGAAGTGCTCTCAGCCCCACATAACTTTGGCATATTAACATCCAGTGAAGTACAAGCAAAGCAGGTGTTCAGAGTTACCATCTTTTAACTTCTTCCTTGGCTTTACTGCCAAAAAAGTCATGGACAGTAACTGTGTCTTAGTTATTCCATTATATAGTCCTAGTGGAGATGAGCCCCAGCTTTTTACCACACAGCAGGTAAGATAAGCTGTCGAATGAAACCCAGCTTTGATCTTGCTTCCCTCCCTCAAAGGATAAATGATACAGATGTGTTGTCTTCATTACAGCTTCATGACACTATTGCCAGGGGAGAAAACTATGCCCATGAAAGACAGGAAAACATTCTTCTGTAAGGACAACATGATATTGGATGGCAGTTCCCAGTGTGTTGCTTTGGAACAAGGTTCCTACCAACTGATGAAAAAACGTATCTCCCATCATACAGCAGAGGAAAAGTGATCCTGCTTGTTCCTCACTGCCACTGCTATGCATTTTTTCAACCATTGCATGTCATCACCTCACAACCTTGAAGGTATTAAATCTTCACAATACACACAGTAAATAGTGCAACAGTAAATGGTAAAACACAATTACGCATTTTATAGATGGGAGCCTGAAATAAAGTGGCAAAAGGATGTGCATGACTTCAGTGTTTTGATTGCAGGTGAGGAGGGGACAGCACTGAAGGAGGTATTCAGCAACGTGACAAGATTCTACAGGGGAATCCATCTGCTGTCTCACCTTATGCAGGAACTTAATAACTGGTATTGTCATATATATGAAAATGCAAATGGACTCTGTGCATATGAAAAAAAAGGTTTTCTCTGGACGTGAAATATGAAAGCCTGAGGCCAAAGCCAGTAGGTCCTCACACAGTCAAAGCTCCCAGTTTCAATGAAACTGACTGCCAAAGAATGCAAAATCTGCTTCCTCGGATAAATCCTACCCTGACTTCTACAGGAACTGTACACATATGCTAAGAAAGCCCCATGGTAAATTATCAAGGCTGCAACACCAGCTATCCAAAGGTATTCTATTCTATTCTATTCTATTCTATTCTATTCTATTCTATTCTATTCTATTCTATTCTAACTCTTCCAATGTGAAGCCAATAGGCTAAAACATCACAACCATAAAACACCTGTCAAATGCAAGGAATGCCAAGTGGCTGACAACAGTGTAAGGTTCCCCAGGAAAGGGTGAAAGCACCCCAGCAGACTCTTTGGTTTGGCTTCCTGCAGCACTAAGGCAGTGCTTTCAAATGCCAAGCACCAGGCATGGGCTCTGGCTGCATCAAAACAACATTTGTGAAATTACTCAGAGTCCAAAGAGGAACTGGTGGCCAGACACTGCTGTCAGCAGCACACTCAGAGCAGGCTTTGGAGGTCTGTGCTCTCCAGAAGGCAATTCCTTTCCTGGAGCTGCGTGCCATCCCTAACAATAGAACCCTGTTGAACAGCAGTGCTGCCCAGCTCCTCTAGAGGACTGAAGCTGGGCAGGACCCCACACCCACTCCCATGGAAGCTGTGCAGTCTCCCACTGCCTTTGCCTTGACTTCTACTGTGTCTCTCACCTCATCCTATCACATAACTACCTACCTCTCCTACCACTTCTGACTTCCTAGTCCTGTGATTACATTCCCAGGAACAGGATAGTTTTCAGTCTGTCAAATCTAGTACCACTTTCTAGAAACAAGAACAATAAAACTAAGTTACAGGGATATGGCAGTATGAGGAAGCCCCAGTTCCACATGCACAGCAATAAAAAGAAGGAAAAACACTCTTTAAAACTGTGCTGTAGAAATCAGAGAAGGTCAGGTGAAAAGAACAGTATGGAGAAAACAAAGGAGGATGAAAAGACAGACAATGGAAACGTTCTACTTCCTTTTGTAAATCCAAAAGTTCTTTACATATCTCTTGAAGGGTGGGCCAAGGAACTCGAATGGAATAAAAGGGTGTTATTAAAGGCCTGTGGAGATGTTGCCATGACACAGCAGGCAAATGAGTGCAGTGACGGAGGTAAAGCCTGATGACAAAGCTATGCTTTGAAAGGTTTTTATATAATGCTGTAAATTCATTCTAATGTTTCTTGAGGATCAGCTGCTTGAGTCACCTTCAACTCTGACTATTTCTACTGCAAGAGGTGGCGTGGCCATACACAGCCAGCCTACCGGTGGCATTTGTAACAAGAGCATCCTGCACAAGTTCGTTTTGGTTTTATGCTGTTGAAATTTAATTGCCCTAAACTCTAGCAATGTGCTATCAAGGCATTTTACCAAAGAGAGTCTGATTGCCCACAGTCCAACTTAAAATCCCAGTACTCTGACTGAAAGGGGCAAGCATGTGAATACCATCCCAAAAAAATTCTTCTCTTCCAAACAGTATTATTGATTCGGTCTTGTGGGAAGAAGGACTTTCATCAGTGCCAATTATGTTGCAGCTTCCAGAACTGCTTTAAGTTATGGTAAACCCAAAAATGCAGTGAGCAGCAGTTCTGGCTGTAGATATAAACCCCCCCCAACATCAACCAGAGGAACACTGTATGCATTCCTATGAGGTGCCACCACCTCCTTGGCACACTCTTAGGGCTACACAGTTCTCGCTGTGGAATGACAGAATCTTTTCCCCCAAGATAATGCAAAAATACTGCAAAGTATCTGAATTTGTCTTAATTAACAGATTTATACTGAGGCTAGAAACAGCACATCACATGAGGACAAGTGAAGTAAGGGTAGGGGGAGATTTTCAAGTGCTCTAATTCAATTAGGAGGCAGTGACTGACATTCGGACAGGAGAGGTTAATTGGGGTCACCAAAACGCAGTAATTCCTTACCTAACCAGTCATTAAACTTCTTAACCTCTGAGGGCAGTCCCAGCTCGGTGAAATCGCCCGTGTGCAGGAGGATGTCCCCATAAGGCATCTGGATGCCATCTGTTCTGGAGTGCGTGTCGGAGACGCACACAAAGCGCGTGTGGCCCGCTGGTTTCGGAGTGTCGTACGGGATGGGGTCGACCCTGAAGCAGACACAGAAAGATCTCGTAACAGTTCCAAGGTTAAACCCTCACATCTATTATTGCAGATATCAACACAGCTCTCTCTCTGCTAAAGGGCACACACACGCACATGTGCACACACCGTGCAGAAAGAAAGGGCTCTGCAACACAGCACTGCCAAAAACGCAGAAGGGACCACAGCGCTTCTTCAATACTTACCTGGGGAGGAGGGAAGATTAAAATATACGCAAGTTTTGCCCAGTTTCTGATATTGAAGTTAATTTACACATTGGAAGAAATGGATTTAAGAGACTTTGAATTCAGATATATGTTTTCTGTCATCTGCTTTATACGTGAACATGTACAGAGGCCAATAAATTACAAGTCTCACAGGAGGGCCAGGAACAGGCTCTCACTTGAGCTGAGCAGCTTAGCAGCTGATTTTGTTCAAGGGCATAGGCACTCCTACAGATTCCAGCACGGATATTTGTTTACACACAATCAGGTACATTCAGGAGTGCTTTGATGGAGCCTGGAAACTGCAGAACTGAGTCCAATGACAACTTCTTAAACTTACAGAAAATCCTGAGCTCATCTTCCCAGAATCTATAGTCAGGAATTGATGTGCAAGAGCACTAAGCAACCATAGATAAAACATTTTTCCTATAGTGAATGATGTTAAAAATGTAATTAAGTTGGTTATTTGCAAGTTACATTTATTAATTTGATCTTACGTGTGACCCCTCAGAGAAGTTTTGTCATTTGGTTTCTTTTTTATTTAAGCAGAACAGAGAAAAATAATGGGTAAGAGAAATGCTTTATGCATACTTAGTGGTTAGAAGTTCTCATTTGTAACAGAATAAAACTTACATACAAAAGGCAATCCATTGCCTACTTTGGAGTAGCAGTTCTTGCTCTGCAGAGTTACCGTAATTTGAGTTGCTGAACACTTGAATAGCACAACATCTGGATTAGTGCCACAGAAAACGCCATCCCAATTCCACAAAGCTTCAGCTCACTCCATTGATGTGCCACTTTGATCATGGTTAGAGCTTAGCTTCAACTAGAAATTCTGAGGTATTTAGGAGTTATGTCAGAATAATAGTCCACTTACATCTCGAATTATCAGAGCAGTGAAACCAAGCCCTGAGTACTTTAAAGCATCTAAAATAATGCTGTTCTAAGACTTATTGAGACAAACTGGCACAACAGACATTCAAAAATCAGTGCTTGAAAGTAAAAAGAAAATTAAACAGGTTTTATTGGTTTTGCTCTCTCCACTGAAAAGAAAAACAATTAACTATCACACAACACTGTGAATCTGTTTCTCTTAAATCCCCACAGTGGTAAAGAGATGATCAGTAGAATAAAACAAAGCACAAACTCTAAGAAAAATATAGACTTTTGAAGTCTTATTTTAGTTTACTGAACTGTAAACTAAATTAGTATTTACTATTTACTATACACCAAACTGTGTGAAAACCTCTACCTGTGATTTTAACTTCATCTCACTACACAGGTGAGATAAACGAAAAGTATCCTCCAGTGTGCAATTCAGTTCCCTGCACTGGGGAGTTCTAGAGGGTTCCAGAAATCAAACTCCATGTGGATGTATCCTGGTCTCCAGTGGAAAAGTGTCCCCATGAATGCACTTACTAACAAAACTTTGCTGGGTTAGAATTTAACTTTATTTTGTTAGAATTTATGCTAACTAATTACATTTGTTGGACTACTAATAGCTAAAATATTAGAGGGGAAAGGGGTATAGGAGAGATATTATTTGTTACACTACATTTGCCTAGGGACCATAATTAGTGTCTTTCCAATTAAACTGTATTCACCATAAAAGTATCACATCTACTTCCTATGGGCCACTGAATTAATTTGCAAAATTCAGGCTCTACAAGCTGATGTTTACTTCACAAACAGATTCTACTGCAGGCTGGACTGGATGGGAAGAGGCAGTTTGGTAGATAACTGTGGGGGTTTTGTTTGGTTTTGGGTTTTTTTTTGGTTTGGTATTGTAGCTGTTAATCCACCCAACTGGTTAGCACTGCAGAAACCCGCTACAAAAATCTGAACTCCAACAATCAATGGATTTTTCTTCACCGCAAGGGTCTGAAATTAATGAGGTTATTATTACAGAGAGAAATTCATTTACCCACTGAAACTGCCCTGGCAAGGTGGGCAGAACTGCAATTATTATAGGCCATAGTGCTTTTGTACGTGGGGTCTTCCTCGCAACAACTTTAATAGTAAATCTCCAAATCAACATTTCCTCGCTTCCAAGTGTGTTTATTCCAGACAACTCAAATAAAAAGAACACCAGCTTTCATCACCACCGCATACCTTGTTCAGATCCTCTCTGCCTGGGCTATGACCAGCACTGCCTGCCCCTGGCAAGTTCAATTTAGTTTGTACACAGCAGCTCTGCTTTTGCTGTTCTCTGCAGTTTGCTTCCAAACAACCCCTCTTTTGCTTGAGGCAATTCCCTGTTAGAGTATGACACCAAAATCTGGCTTAGGATTTTTCTATTCATTCTACGACTTACAGAAAATTCTATAATCAAAATTCATTAAGTTCCTGACCCTTTTTTCTCTCCTTTGCAAATGCTATGATGTTGCCAAGTAACCTTTTTTCCTACATCTTAGCTTTCTTCTCTTATTCAGTAATGCTTGCGTACCAAGTATTTGAGAGTGAGATACTGAAGGTTATTGTGTTCAGTCCATCAATTTATCTTACTCAAAATAGTCCTTCAATAGAAACTTAATAAAAGTGGTGTTATTGCAAGTCCTAAAGGCTTAAGTTTTCTTTTCATCCACAGCTACAGCACAGCAAACAGTAATACCAGAGTCTTCTTTTCCACAGCACCACGAGGGGATTGGCCTCTGAAGGCAAAGCACTGCCTGCTCAGCTTTTGGTGACACACACAGGCTCCCACCTGGGCTGAGAATGCCCCAGTCCCTCACAAACCAGCAGCTGGGGATTACCCACTGCCAGTTGTAAAAGCTCTGTCTAATAACATAAAATAATTATTGCAGCCCTGTCCACCACTACTCTGCTCAGTCAGAGCCCATACCTAAGAAATTCAACTTTATCTTTGCTCCAAACAGTCCATCCAGCTAACTTTGACACTCTCCATCACCCCCAACACTTTTTCAGTCTTCTTGATTTGGCAAACTGAAACACTTTACAGATTATTTGATGACTGTATTTTGAAAAGTATGCTCATGGAAAGATGCAGCAAATGATACTTCAGAATAATTTAAATGTTTATACATTAGGATTAATACAGTAGTCAGGAAATAGTAACCAACCTAAAATAGCCAAATATCAAAATTAGTTAGGAGGATTTTTTGTTACTTTGAGCATCCAGTTTCCTTTACAAACAGCTATTAATAGGTATTTATCAATCCTAAGATATGTAGAAAATTGGGCACTTGGCTATTTTTTCAAAAGTTTATATAAGTCCCAGAACAAAATCCCATAAGGCAGTTGAGCAATGACTGCTTGCTAAGATTGTGACAGTAATGTAAGATCTGTCACATTTAATGCATTTATGACAAGGGTTCAGGAATCAGAAGGGACAATGTAACCTTCATACACTTCTATAAGAACCTTGTTTATCAGATAAATACTTGGCTTTACCAAACTGCCCTCACCACCAGTTGTTCTCATTTAGGGGAAGAGTCCCTCAGGTACAAACCTCAAACTTACAGTCCCTTACACGTTGCTGCAGTTGAATCCCAGGACAGCATAAACCAGGTACCTCCCTCCAAGTGCACAGTTCCCTGAAGGGAAGTTCTAGCCAGGTGGGGGTTGGTCTCTTCTCCCAGGCACTAGGACAGGGGGCAGCAGACTCAAGCTCTGCCAGGGGAAATTTAAGTTGGAGATCAGAAAGAAACTTTTTCCAGAGAGAGTAATCAGGCATTGGAATGGGCTGCCCAGAGAGGGGGTGGATTCCCCATCCCTGGAGGTTTTTAAACTGAGATTGGCCATGGCACTGAGTGCCATGATCTGGTAAAGGGACTGGAGTTGGACCAAGGGTTGGACTTGATGATCTTGGAGGTCTTTTCCAACCCAATCAATTCTATGATTCCCAGGACATTCCCATGGCAGCAGGGCTGTGTGGGGAAGGAGGTGAGCTTTGCCCTGCCCTGCCCACTCAGCCACACACTGGGGCAGCCCACGATGCTCACACCTGGGCACTGCCTGGACTTGGGGTTGTTGTACACTGTCCCCATCCACCAGGCAGCAAAGTTCACCTTGGCTTCATGCTTTAAAAGCTCAGATTAAATAAGCAAGAATGAGCAACACACACGTTATCAATGAGGTTTTAACAGTGAAGTAGTGGGGCTGAATTCAGAACTCTCAGATGAGGAACACACTGGGCCTTTCACGTGCACAGAGGCTCAGGATGTGATTTAGGATGTCATGCCATGAAACAGACATGCTGGCTGTGTGCTGCAGCCCAGGCTTGTGCTGGTTCCTCATAACGATGTCCTATAAATCAGCAGCAGCAGAAAGCACCTCTGGGACAGAAAGGGCAGTGCAGCCCTCCTACAGACACAGCTGCAGGCACAGCTACACTGGGACCCTGCTCCAAAAAAACACAGAAACCACACAAGACCCATTTTTCTGAAAAAAATAAGTTTTGATTGCAAAGGATAATTCTGCATGGGTGAGTTTAAGGTCTCAGGCTGGGTTAGCTGGTCCCTGCGAATGCCTGTGCTTGGAGGGCCAAAACCCAAAGCCTGTTTGCTTCCCTGCTCTCTCGGGTTTTGAGATATGCAGACTCCAAATCCCCTCTTAGAGAGTAATTCCCAAGAAACCAATTCATCCATGAAGACGGAATAAAAATCTCAAACATTAAGCCGGGAAAAATTTCCAGTTCCTAACATTGAATAAATCACTCAGACAAACGCAGCACCTATGCTGGATAAAACATTTACAGATGCTGAAAATCCCTGCCCCAGTCCCACCTCCTACAGCTCACACCAGCATTACTCCTGCTTACAATCCACCACACCTTCAGGCTGGTTCTGCTGGCATTGCTTCAGGTGAAGAAGTCAGCAGGCAGAGCAGCAAACCACATCATTTTGCTCTTTCCAGGCTCACCAGATGCATGAATAGCGTGTGACATACGGGCCCACGTCCTTCCTAGGCTGTGTCACATCGTAAGCTGCCTTTTCATCTCAGTAATTACTCCACTGGGCATATCTGTGACTGAATTTGTGGGTTTGTTTTTTTATGACATCTAAATTAGTATTCATTATACATCCATTTATGCACAGGCTTCAAGTCTGTGTGCCACATAAAGTCCGTGTGTGTTGCTGCACTGACTCTGCCTTGGGAGTCACTTGGAGACATGCTATGTAATAACTACTCCATATTTAAAACATATCTACAGAACTAGCTTTGAGAAAGCCACCTACTTGTACTTCCTATTACAGTCATCATTGTATTTATTATTGTATTTCTCCAGCTTCCTCCTGTAAAATTTCATAAGTCTTCTCACTACTCCAATTATCAAAATTTGGAAACCAAATACTTCTTCAAAGAGCCAGTTAGCTTGGTATATTTATTTTAGGATTAAAATGCAAACATTTCCAGCAAAAACACTTTAAAAAGCTTGTTTCTAAGCGCTGTTAGTTCCCCGTCCTCAGCTAAGACAATGAAAAACAATATTTTGAAACCAGAAAACAAAAGCAATATATTTCCTGCATCTTCAGCGGGGCTTTTTTACCCCTTTTTTTTTTTGGTATTCATATCTCTGTCTCTACACATGCTCCCTCTGGCACAGAAAGTTCAGGAGAAAAGAATAGGAATTTCTGCGATAACTCCTTGCTACAGGACCTAAAGTATTTGTTTCTGTATCCAAATCTCACAGTTCTGTTAAATTGTGATATTTGTTACTGCTCTTAGAGCCAGGCCCAAGGCATGAAACAGGGTGATCATGTGAAACCTGTGACTTAATTAATATTGTCAAAATATAAGTCTCTCAGTTGAAGAAAAAAGTGTGACATGCACCTGTGTGCCTTGCAGCGTCCAAGAAATGGAATGAAAGTTGTGTGACGTTACTATTAAAAAAAAATTAAAAAAAAAAACAAAAACAACAACTTCAGGACTATTAGGCCAACGTCGTAATTTTAGAATTGACTTTTAATGCCACAAACTAGAAGGAATATATCAAAAATCAAACTGTAAGTACATCTAGATTCTGAAACAAAAATTTAGTATTTTAAGTTAAAAATCTTCAAAACTTTAACACGAATGTAGTGCAGCCCTAAACGAGACCCTCCATGGTGAGTCCCACGAGCCTTGTGCCCTCCAGTGAGAGGTGGACATTCAGCAAACTCTTCTGCACAAACTCAGCAATCCCACAGATACCCAGACATCCCCAGCCAGAAAAACATATACATGCCCATACCCAGAGCTAATTTGGGGATGCAACACATGCTGAAGACACAAAGTCAAATACCAATTTCCTCTCAGTAAACACAGGGAATGCCAAAATATAGTATTGCTTTAGTTGGCCACTGTCAGGCATTAATTGTTTAAATCATACATATCAATACTTTTGTTAACCTGACTCCATCTTCCAGTATGGCCAAACACCAAGACAACATGTGGTTTCTTCTCTGACTGAAAAGAAAGGGATGCAAATACCTTTCAGTGCTCTCACTGGTAGAGTTTATTTGTACAAGCACACGTATCTAAGAATAGACTACCCCAAATCTGCTAAAAAGCCACACCTCTTCTGGAAATCTCCACGGACATGTGTCACCCACCAAAGCCTTAGAGGGTTCTGGAAACTGTAAAACACAGGTCTGATATTTATTTCAGAAATGGCATTAATTGTGTCTCGGTGTAACGTGGAAAAAAATAAATTCCATTTGCAAAGCCACAGGAGGATTGAATGCAGCGCTCAGCAGCTTCCTGCTAACGCTTCCAACAATTATAGCTGCAGGGAAATGATGGATCTTTTTATTACAGGTTCTGGAGCTGGTTTACTTCCAGGGAGATTTATGAGATTAAACAGAAAAGACCTATATTATCCACTGTCATCATCTGGACAAACTTAGGAAAACTCTCCTTTATAAGGAATTTATAATAATCAGCCTGATTTAAACCTCAACCAATTAAGAGTCCAAACTCTGTTAATCCCAGATCCTGGTCAGTAACAAAACTCCCAGAAAGAGCTAAAATCCAGATTTTCTATGGCATTCTTTGGGGGCAAATGTCAGCTGGTCTTTTCTGAAGTGCCTAACCTCCTCCTCTGATATTAATGGGAATTCAGAACCTGAATTGCTTGAGTGTTTTTGAAAATCCTATTAATCATCCCTTTGCAGACGAAATGTCTTTCTAGTCAATGAAATACCTTCTAAAATTTGGGTATCAGTGGCTTTCCAAAGGTTAGAGAAGCAAAACAAAACCGAAAAAAGAATCACTGCAAGTATCGACATCACTTTAAGGCCCAGACAAAAGTTTCCTTTAAATAAAATAGTAAACTGCCATTTTTATGATGGTATGGATTCAATTAAAATTCACTAAGAAGCACTTTTCTCACATTCTTTTGTCGTTGTTGAGGGACTGCTATAAATTTTGTCTTCCCCCCCACCCTGACAGAACTCACTTGCTGATAGAACTGCACCTACTAGGAAGGTAAGTCAATAAGCTCTCTACACTGAAAACAGATTTTTATTTCCCTACTATAAGCTCTACAAATAACAACTCATTAAATATACTCAAAAAGGACAACCTGGCATCCAAAATTTACCTCCAGCTTTAATTTAAGGACAAGGTTTGAAAACTATATAACTTAGCAAGAGTGAGTCTTAATTAATGTGTCATATCCCTACAATAATTTCGACTGCAGGAATCACAAAATGGGGTGGATTTATTTCTAGGATGGAAACCACACAGAAGGCTTTGGCCCCTTCTTCAACAGTAAAACAGCTTTTTCCAAAATGTAATGCAGAAAAAGATCACCTCAAAATGAAGAGAGGTAGATCTCCAGGACACATTCCATGTAATTGGTTTTGCTCTAATTTGATATGCCATCTTTCTCAGAAATTAGGATAATTCTAGTCAAAAGGGCAAAAGGTGACAAGGTCCTGTGAAAAAAGAATTGTATAAACATGTATTACAGGATGTATTCCATTTTTGATGCCCATTTATATTAGGAATCAAATCTGGAATTACCTAAAATGTTCAAAATTCATGAGCATAATTCATTACTTTCTCTTGGAGGTGATAAATTCAGCAAGTAGACAACAACTCTTATGTAACAGGGAAACTGGGCAACTGGAGCTGAAGGTGCATGAAATTTTGGGAACTGCTTTTTTTCAGAATTCACTACCAAATCTAAAATCTATCTTCCTGTTACAGAAACAAATATTCAGTGTTTAGATACCCACAGGATTAAGCTCAAGGAGTTTGCAGGGAATCACTCTAGGTTGGTTCTGATTTTTTTACCCCAATATGTGTTTGGTCTAAAGTAGAGTGACCACTTGAAATTTCACTGACTCAAGAAATAGAAGTGCTCTGCTTTAAGGTACAAGTTGAGTACACAGTTCAAGTGAGAAGCTCTGCCCTCAGCCTTCTCAGGCATTTTACTTTCTGACCTGAAGATCTCACCCTCTCTAGGGACGAGATGCAATTCAATCTCCATGAAAGCAGAGTGTCAGCCCTCTCCTAAACAGGGTGCTCATCACGAGCCTCTCTGCTGCTCTGCCTTATGATTTGACTTCCACAGGGGTGATGGAACTGAGTCAAAAAGAAAACTGTTCGAAGGAAAGCCAATTCAAACATCACCAGTTCCCATTTTTGAGTTACTAAAGGCAGAGAGTGCCATCAGCATGCCTGTGAAATTGTCACTGATGTTAGTAGGAGACTGGTGAAAAAACAGACTGCAACGTATCACTCAGAAAGAAATTTCCTGGTATTCATGCAGCATGGTACACTATTTTAAGAAAGTAAATTGGCAGACATCATATTCTATCTGCAAAGTGACTTTGTGTATCTGAACCAGTATAAAAATCTGGCTCCATCAGGAGGTCTGTTCTCTGCTGCACCTTAGCTCTAACAAACTTCTTGAAGACATGAGTCACAAAATGCTTCCCCATCAAGATCGGAGCATCTAACACTGTTTTCCTACTTCATAATAGCCACGCTGTCTTAAAAGGCCTTCTGCCACTGAGTTCCATGGATATGAACTATTTCAGCTCTTGTCAAAGGTTTCTTTTCATTTGTCTGCCTCCTAAGGTTTAAGAAGGTTTCTGCAGGGAAGATGAGAATATACAGACAGCAATTCAGCTTCTCCTTCCACAGTTAAATCCTAGTTTTTATAGGAATAAAGAGGACATTATTAACTAGCTTGTACCAACATGAAAATATGGATTCCCACCCAGCATCCAGGTTACCAAAAATCTCAGTACTACCTTAAAATGGTTAATTGGAATTAGGTAAACTTTTATGTTACATAGTCACACAGCCTGCCTAATATTTGTGTACCAGAAATTCCACTGCCATCAGTTCTGACACCAGTTGTCTGAAGCTCAAGTTGAACTCTAGATCTAGACTGGTAAGAGATCTGAATCAGAGTATAATGAAAAATATATATTTACCTCATATAATTTTCTTTGTTGTAGGGGGCGAAACAAAAGAACAACAACCAAGAAGCAATTTCTGCTCTTAGATACACTCTCAGCCTTTCACAGAAACTTTGCTGGAGACACAGAAACATAAAAGACAACATTGGGCATAAAACTCTACTGGAGAATTTAGCACTTTAATCTTTCTATCCTTTATCTTTCTAGTGCAATTGTCTTCATTGCAGCTAACAGTGTCTGCCTGACACACACATCTATCACGAAATCCAGTCACAGACAGAACTGGATTCAATCAGGAAAATGCTGCAATTCCTTGGTGACTGGATTGGAGGAGAGGGCTGTAGATACTGAAAGAAGGCTCTTTATTTGTAAAACACTGTGCCAAATACAGTCCCAGTTACAAAGATTCTACCAGATAGCTCTCTCCTGCTTTTCTCTCTCTCCAGTATTAAATAACTTATGACAAGGAAACCACAGGTCAAATAGCACACATTCCACAATATTTCAAGATACAAACATTCGTTCCAGTGAGAAAAAGCTTGGTAGATAAAGCTATAGCAGGTGGGGGAGAAAAAAAATCCCATGTCTGCACTAGCAGAAAGCTGCACGAAGGTAACTCCAGCTGGAGATACTCCCTAGAAATGCACAATTCATTCTGACTTACTTGCTTTGCCTTTTCATTTTCTTTACTCAATCGCACTCATTATTTGGTGTTCTCATTCACTTTCCCCTAAACCACAAGTACTCATATGACAGAGGCTGCTGAACTCTGGACCAGTGCCTTCTTACAGAAAGCAAAAATATTTTATAGATAAAAATCAGCCCTGACTTTTTTGTTGCACCATCACTTTAACTTGACTATGGCATTTATTTGACACACATCATGTTTAGACAGTATTATGAGCAGCAGTGCTGCATACACAATCAGCAGGTTTTATCAATAATGCAGTTAACAGGCAGAGGGTTTGTGGGCAGCCACAGTGTTACAGGTTATCTAAGAACATTTGTGTTTTGCTTACACTTCTATCATAAAAATTAATGACTTAAAAGTCCTCAGTGGGAGTATCTAGGACATTCATATTTATTAGAACTGTTACTGGCTTCTGCAGTTAGCAATTATTCTTCCTGCATTTAACCATTTATTTCTAAAGACGTATCCCCAAAAATCAAATAAATCAAAAAATGAATTATAGTCAAGATAGAAATTTACCTCAGGGATACTTTTAGAAAACTCAATTTAAAAACACATTTACTTTTGCCTCTGTGCCAATAACAAAGGCAGGCGAAAAGAGGGAAGAACAACAGAACTGTTTTGCTTCCAATGTTATCTCCAAGTCCATTCCAAAGCCAAAGGAGCTGAAACCCCTCAATATGCAGCTTCCATACGTGAACAGGAGTAATTATTACCACATATGACTCACAGGTTGTTGCTAATTGTACACACCTACTTAATGATACACAGCAGAACACAAGACCATGAAAGCTTTGAAAACTCGCTGCTTCCAAACCCGTGTGTTGCGCACTACCAAAATTTCGGTTCACGTGACAGACGCAGGATTGCACTGCAGAAAGTGATTTCTGTGTCAAACACAAAGAGCAAACACTTGCAGCTTGAAATTTAGAGAAAGAACATCACAGCGAAAAGCCCCAGGAAGGAGGAAAACAAGCTGCACCACATAACATTTTACGATTCAAAATGAGATGTGGGCAATGCAATTTCACTTACGTGATTCATTTTATAAGCAATGCAAATGCAATCTCACTGATTACGCTCCAAAACAAAAGAGGGAATTTCATTACCTCAGCCAGTGCAATTAGACATGCAAAACCCACAAGACATCCTATCTGCAGCAGAACAAATAGAAACCATCATTCCACATTTAGATGGGAATAACCAAGGTGGGTGAAATTCATTCTGTTGTGGTGGGTGCTGGTGAGGCATAAACTGGATCCTGCAGTATTTAAGCTCATGTAGTGGTGTGTAAGGTCTCATGCTCATAAATGAGCTAGAAAATACCACAGTCCCCATGCCAGGAGGTAAAAAACTCAAACAACAACTAAACTAAACTAAACCAACCAAAAAAAAAAAAAAACACCCCCAAAAACCCACCAAAACCTAAAACTGCACACCTTTTTATACAAAAGCATCTGTTTTGGTTTTTATTTATCTTCCAGTTTCTTGAAGCTTGAAAATAGGAGCTTTACTCTGAGCTAAGTCAGGCTGTGTGAATTGGGAGTACCATTGCTTTTCCTATATGGATCCCCAGGGAGTCTATTTATTAGGCACAGTGCTGTTTTCTGATTTAGCTTAAGCACTTTTCCTAGAGAATATCACTGTCCACACCAAGAGGAATTTCTGAGTAACAGCTGCAGAACAGCCTTTTTCTGTAGGAACCCTCTTGAATCAGTTTCCCTGTATTATGGATACACAGTCTTGATTTTCATCTTCATACTCCTCTTAAAAGGAACAGAAAACAAAATGTCTTTAATAGGTATTCTGATAATAAAAACTTCAGAAAAGCTTCAGCTACTCGAAAATTAGAAATAAAACTCAAACTGACAAAACCAAGAGACATAAATAGGAGTATCAGGGGACTCACTGTCAGCTATACTAACTTAGGTGGGTTGCTTTTTGTTAAACCATCAAACCCATTTTTGCTTTGATTAATACATGTAAAATTGCACCCACCTTCCCATCCTCAGTAATATTTCTCAGCATGTAAATGAAATGCCAGTTCTCTTCCCTTTGCCCATTATGGGGCAGGAAAAGATACATTCCATGGACAGGCTACAACAAAATTCCACAACAGCTTTGCAAGGCTATGGGGAAGTGCAATCTAACAAAAAGAAATTTCTATGTTTTTGCAGCAAAAATCATAACTAAATATTCTGTAAAACATATTAGAGCACCTTTAACAGGCTTACAACTATTAGGGTAGTTTTTAAGTAAGGAAATGGGCTAATTCAGTAAGTTTCTTAAGAAGACAAAAAACCCAACCCCAAAACCACAAACCACTGCAAAATACATGCAACTGTTGAAACCTGGAAACAGCTGCCTCAACCATTTCTTTCTTTACATCTGGACCCACTGGGCCTTTATTGTTCTTTACATTTCTTCACTCTGGCAGTGCCCCTGAAATTCTCAGTTGCAGGGCATGAGGGATGTGAAGTCAGTAAAGCCAAGGTTCGCAGCGACCGTCACGGCACAGGAATGTGAGCTCAGCGCAACCACTCTGCTCACGTCAGTACTGCTACATTCACCTACATTAAACAACATTTGCAGTTAAGATTCCTAGTTCTTTGACTGAAGTGACTAATTTCCTGCAACCTTTCCCCTCCTTCCTCCCTCCCAACGTTTTGGCAATCAGGAACAGACTTACAGACTGTTTCATAATGAATACAGCCCTTAAGGGCAACACTGGCAAGATACTTCAGTCTGCTCCAGAAATCCCTTCTGCAATTCATTTTTCCATCTAGTTCTACTCTACTGGTTTACTCTGGCCTATAAAATCTTGAGCTCCTTCATCTTCTGCTGACTGTAAAGATTTGAAACTAATTATTCTCCTAAAGGGCAAAACCATCCCTTTCTAGAATTAAAAGATTCTGGTCTATCTGCCTTCTGGAAAATCAACTGCTTCCTCAAGAATGGCTTTGTCTGCAGGCTGCTGTAGAAACCAAATGGCTACATGCTTGGAGACTTCCCAGAGGAGGCTACTTTTGCATAAGAAACCATCTCTAGCACTTTTTTTTTTCTATTGGTATTATCTACAGTAACAAGGACCACATATATTTCTCTCCCTGTCAAGTTAACATGATACATTTTTTTAAATAATGATCATCTTTAACTGAGGAAGAGAATATCACGCAGTTCCAAAGAACTCTGCTCATCTCACCCACACAAATGACATTTTCTCATCTGACACATCACAATCTCCCCAAAGACCATTTCTCACCAACGGAATACTTTGCTGTTACTGTGACTTGATACCTGTGTACTCTTTACAGTGTCACCAAGAGAGCAGCAAATACAACTAAGTTTAACTAGCACAGGTGTATATTTTTTTGCAAAACAGCAAAATCACTTCATGTAGGTTGCTGACACTCCCTGTGTCACGATACCTGTCCTTTTAAGCCACTCTGCCTCTGTGTGCACACACACACATGCTGAACGCGATCCAGTAAGTCGCTCTGCTCTTGACCTTTGCTAAATAACCATGCCCAGGGAATAGCCTGAATCACAGACTTGCCATTGAACTATTTCTCAGTATGAGGCAACCTGCCAGGTGTAAGCACCACCAGCCCCAAGCCATCAGTAAGCAGGGGTTTGCCTGGCTGTACCCGACTCAGGCAAGCCACGTATCCAAAGGGAATCGAACCTCACAGGAATTTAACAAGGTCTCTGACTCTGGTATGTGCCACTCACCTTTCAGTTCCCAGCCTGATGGCAAAAATGCAATTCCAGTCCAAGTGTGATGGGAACATGCTTATGTGTGGAGGGACAACTGCAGGGTGGTACACAGGGAATTCAGCCTGGGACCTTCCATATGGGCTGCCACCAGTTTAACAGATGTCAGAGCTGCACACGGACGTTAATACAATGTACAGCCACTTTTACAGTTTGAAGTAAGCACAGGAAGTGCTGGTGACTGTGGAAACTATGCTGCCACTTTTCACACCGTTAAGCAAAAAAAAAGGCAAGTGTTAACCATGAAGACCTGTTGTGCCCTGGATTTACCCTGGTGATTCCCAGCCTGTGATGCTCTCTTTCACAAGTGTTCCAAAGCTCTGACTCATGGGAGATAACAACTTGTATCAGGAAGCCTATCAAGGCGATGGCCTCCACCATCCATCCCATTCACAGATCTGGTAAAGGCCACTGTTTGAAGGCTTGGTTTGTAAAATACGCAAGTACAGACTTGGCAGTCCTCAAAAGTCACAGTGTAAAAAGGTGAGTCACAAACAATTTCATGGATCAGGTAAAGGGGAAAAAGGCCTACCTCTCCCACTAACCCAAAACCTGTACCAGGAGCCTACAGTGGCTGCTCACAGCCTCCCAATCACTCCTTATTACCTCCAATCCCAGTCACAGAGCAGCTGCTCTATCAACCATCTTGAGACAGTACCAGAGAACCATAGAATCGACTGGGTTGGAAAAGACCT
Organism: Pithys albifrons albifrons; assembly: GCF_047495875.1. Taxonomy (NCBI): domain Eukaryota; kingdom Metazoa; phylum Chordata; class Aves; order Passeriformes; family Thamnophilidae; genus Pithys; species Pithys albifrons. Next base: position 58,821,147 of record NC_092463.1, on the reverse strand, counting down.
CCGAGATCATCAAGTCCAACCCTTGGTCCAACTCCAGTTCCTTTACCAGATCATGGCACACAGTGCCACAGCCAAACTCAGTTTAAAAACCTCCAGGGATGGGGAATCCACCCGCTCTCTGGGCAGGCCATTCCAATGCCTGATTACTCTCTCTGGAAAGAATTTGTTTCTGATCTCCAACTTCAATTTCCCCTGGCAGAGCTTGAGCCTGTGCCCCCTTGTCCTATTGCTGAGTGCCTGGGAGAAGAGACCAACCCCCACCTGGCCAGAACTTCCCTTCAGGTAGTTCTAGGCAGTGATGAGGTCACCTCTGAGCCTCCTCTTCTTCAGGCTGAACAACCCCTGCTCCCTCAGCCTCTCCCCACAGGACTTGTGGTCCAGCCCCTTCACCAGCCTTGTTGCTCTTCTCTGGACTCGCTCCAGCCCCTCAATATCTTTCCTGAACTGAGGGGCCCAGAACTGAACACAACACTCAAGGTGTAGCCTCACCAACGCAGAGTACAGGGGAAGGGTCACTGCCTGGGCCGACTGGCCACGCTATTTTTGATCCAGGCCAGGATCTCATTGGCCTTCTTGGCCACCTGGACACACTGTTGGCTCATGTTGAGCTTCCTGTCACTCAGTCCCCCTAGGTCCCTTTTCTGCCTGGCTGCTCTCCAGCCACTCTGTGCCCAGCCTGTAGCACTGCATGGGGTTGTTGTGGCCAAAGGGCAGGACTCGGCACTTGGCCTTACTGAACTTCTTCCCATTGGAATCAGCCCATCTCTCAAAAGTCTATCCAGATCCCTCTGCAGAGCCCGCCTGCCCAGAGGGCAGAGCCTGTTCAGACTTCTGGCATCACAGCCTAGAAAAGTGTTCCCGTAACAGCCACACCTAAATGTCTCTGTTCTCCTGCGTTCAGCTTCTCCTGGCATGGCTGCTGAGCTGGACTAGTGCTGGAAGTTGTGTAGCCCCTCCATAGGTGGATTCAGCTCACCAGATGGGCAGGTGAGGTAAGCACAGGTGAAGCAACAGGAGCACTGGGTATGGCAGGAAAGAAGGCAGTGGGCTGCTCCTTTCTGCAGAAGCTACATTTTAGATCAACACAGACATTTTCCTAAGTGTTTAAGTGGGGTGGGGTTTCTCCCTGTTAAGGCAAAAATAAGAACGTTCTTGGTCTAATGAGAGTTTTCTCTATTTACAGACCCAGTTTGATCTTGCACTGCATGTTTGACTTCCAGCTGACTCCTTTAGAGATGGCATTAGGTTTGGATGGGAAACAGACTACCAAAGCAGACAAATTAAAAGCAAACAAACAAAATGAATGAAGAAAGTTAAAAAGGAAAGGCAAATATTTTTGATATATTGAGATAAAAAGCACTCTGGCTGCAGTTTCTTTAGTGTGCTAAGGGGCTGTATTTCACAGCCTTCTTCACACTTTTTGTTCCCAGCATCTCAGTCCTAACCATTCATGCTTTTCTGATATTCCATTTTTTTTACATTTTCCTTTAACAAAACTGTATCTTTACATAGTTTCATGAATTTATTTAAACCTTAAAAGCATCAAGTGACCATGTACATGAAAAACTGAGCTATGCTTTGCCCAGTTTTACAGACTTGGCTTTTTTTTTGTTTTCCTACAACCACTTCATTTTTTCCTGAGGGACACACTGACATGAATGCCACATTAACTGCCAACTCTATGAGAGGAACATTTCAATCACCCATTATAACTAAGAATCAGACTTCTAAATTCCAATGGCCAGACGCTGTTTCGTGCCCTTCCAGTAACCCTGCAGCGTGGCTATCGCTGCCACTTCTTATCTTATCGCCCATTCAAACATTGTCTGCCATGGGCAGACAACGAGCCAGACCTAAACAATGATGTTAAATGAAGACTTCCTCCCAACAGTCTTGAACTTCTAATGAAACTGATCACTCCTCAGCAAGATAACAACCCATGTCGGGGTTTACAGGCTTTCAAATCCAGGTCAAGAGAATGTAAATAGGGAGCAGGATTGCAGAAAACAGCAAAACTATCCCTGCATTCAAGCACATCAGGCAACCCACCAGTTATATGTACATACACATGTAGAAACAAATATACACCCTGTGGGTTGATTCCTTTGTTTTTCAATCAAAGAAGAAAAAAGGCTCAGTCAAATTCATTTTTGTTACACCTGGTGAACAGGGAAAAAAAATTTACAGGAAGCTGTTTGGCTTCTTATATTTTAATGCACAGCTTAAGCATCAGACAGAGCGAAAAACTCAACATTTTTTAATTTCATTAAAATTCAGACAACTCCACACTAGAAAGTGATACCAGTTAGAGAAAACTAGTTTTGCAATGTTTTTACAACAGTAAACAAATCTGATATAAAGATATAGATATATATGAAACAAAACAAACCCAGGAAGCAGGAAGACTTCCATACTTCTCATACTTCTCCATCATGCTAATTCCTATCAGGACTATAAGCTTTTTTACCATCATAATCTGTGTCCTCCTTAGGTGGTCTGTCAACATGATTAACCTTAGAAGCGTACTAGCAAACTGCACCAAAGTGCACGTTTGTCTCCTGTTCAGATGAAAAGCCTTTTCTTCCAGGGGAGCCACAGGTAGAAGCTCTAAAGAATTTACAGTTTTCAAGGATGGCAGAAATGCTGTCCTGTCCAAGGCCCCATATGATAACGAGAATTTTTCATTTATTGCACCTGCACAGTGGGACCAGCTCCCTCAAGGCCTCAGTGCCAGGGAAGGTCCAGGGACACACTGGTGTCTAACCCTTAAGGAGAAGATTTGTAGATAGTTGAAAGGAATGACAAAAGACATAGAAAGGCTTATTAATAAATTACACACTTGGCATGGAAATTGGTATGTTAGTCCCTGACCTCCTATATAAGCCTGTGGCACTGGGTTTTGAACAAAGGGGTAGAGTGAAGGGGTGGGAGAGGAAGAGAGAGAGTGAGATGAATAAAAGAGGGGAAGAGAGGAAGGGAGGGAGAGAGAGGGAGTGAGAAGCAGAGAGAGGGAGGCAATCACCAGTTCTGGCTCCATCCTCGATCAAGCTGTGGTGCCCAAGCACGTGGGGCACATGTGCAGAGCCCTAGACTTTGTGGGGATACCTTTTCATAGACAAGTTTTCCCCATCCTTAAGATAAGTTTCTTGCTTTCTATGCTAATTAGTTACCATATGCAGTCTGTTCTTTCAGACCTTTCTGGAAATGGATCGGAGGCTTTGGGGGTCTTTGGTGGTCTTGATCCCCTCCCTGCAGTTCATACCCACTTCTCAATCTCATTCCTGCCCTTCTCCAGCCACATCCTATTCCTTCTCACAGTGTGCTACTACCAACAATCCTCAGTTGGCTCCACAGCCATCCAGCTGTGGGTGTTTGAGACATACACATTAACCCTTTCTGGGCTTCTACAGACACTACCCTGCTGTTCAAAAGAGGGTGATACTGTTGCAACCTTGCACCAACCAGTGCCTTGCACCATCACCCTCCTGGCAACACCTGCAGACAGCTGGCAGCTCAGCATTGCCCACACTTCAAAGCACTACTCTGGCCCTGCAGAAAGTCAAATTCCCACTGATCTCCACAGGTGCACTCAGGCCCTTCAGGATGTAGAAATGATCTCAGATTATTCCTGTAACCTTGAACAACACAGGGAAGTTCTTTACATCTTGTTTGGAAATTACACTAAAGTCGCGTGTGGGCTCATTCTAGCTTTGCAACTCACCTACAGAGTAAACTCTAAATCAATAGGACAAGGGGGCACGGGCTCAAGCTCTGCCAGGGCAAATTTAAGTTGGAGATTAGAAAAAAATTCTTTCCAGAGAGAGTAATCAGGCATTGAAATGGCCTGCCCAGAGAGGGGGTGGATTCCCCATCCCTGGAGGTTTTTAAACTGAGATTGGATGTGGCACTGAGTGCCATGATCTGGTAAAGGGACTGGAGTTGGACCAAGACTTGGACATGATGATCTTGGAGGTGTTTTCCAACCCAACTGATTCTGTGATTCTATGATTCTGACACCACAAGACACATAAATCAACAATTTCATAGCTGTGTCTCATGAAGTCCCTCTGTAAACAAACTGCAGTTGGACATACATTAAACACAGGCCCATTACTAATTGTGCTGGGATACAGATCAATAACCTCACCTTCCAGCAGCAGTGCCAACCTCTGCAGCTCCCAGTGCCCTCTTGCTGTGGCTGGTTCCTGCTTCAGCAGTGTCCCTGTTGTGCCAGTTCAACTGTACAGGGACAGATGGTGAACACGACTGGAGAACTGAACTGGGCAACACACTCGCTCCAGGGATTATTCTGAATTCCCAATTACGTTACACATGCCACTCAGACCATGTGGGAGAACAGAGCAGCACTGCAAAGGAGTGAGGGCTATTCAAGTTAGCAGTACCACCACCCTCAAAAAAGCAGGGCAAAATAGCTCTCATAAAACTAGTGCTTCATACACTCATTTGCATTATGAGTTTAACAAGCAGTGGTTTGAACCGGCTCTCAAGCCACAGATCTTAGTTAGAGCAGCTTAAAGCAGCCCCAGGTTGCAGGTCTGTGTGAAACCACAGTGCAAATCAGGTTGCTGACCCATTCAGGAGTTCAGCATCACATCTGAAGGCAGTGATGAGCCTTAACTAGGTGTGCAAGTGAGCGCTTTCCTTCAGCAAAGATTAAGCCATATGAAAGAGGCCCGTATATCCCAGGAAAGAAAAAATTAAAATATATTTTGCCCTTTCTAGCAATATAGCACAGTTCAGGAAGATATTCCACAGCATCTTACTGTTTCTGCAAGGACAATGAAGGCAATCTCAAAAGTCTTGATCCCACAGAAGCTTGTGGCAAAACTTCCACACTCAGAGGTTGCCCTTCACCATGTCAAAGCATTTCCCCAGCAACAATTACTACCTGGCCTTTCAAATGTATATGGTGGGGTTTGTGGCCCAATGAAAGCACACATTATGGAAGTTCTACCCTCTTTATCATTTTCATAAACATAGGTCAAGTGCTGCAGAGCAGCATCACAGAAAGCTCCTTCAAGATTCATGCCAAGAGAGACAAGAGCAGCCACCTTCTCACTAAGTGCAGGAAGCAGAAGAATGAGAGAGCAAGTAAAGCTGTGAATACAGGGAACTGACTGTATGCTATTCCTCTATAAAAACACAAGCACTGTAGAACCTTGAAAGTCCTTTTCAGACATAGTGTCACTACTAACAGCTAATATAACAGGAAATTTTAAGTCAAATATTATATTAGCCAAAACTACAACACTAAATAGCAAAGTTGCCATGCTTAGCATAAAAATAAAGCACTAATGAAACATAGTGCAGTTTGTTCATACCATGTGCAGTCTAGTCCACATGCATAATGTAACAGTGCGACTGCTAACAGCAGGCTCACAGAAGATAATTTACACTTATTTTTATGGACATGAGGAACTGATCTTTGAAGTTGTCCCTAATGAGATTCTGCTTGGCCCTAACAGCATCCTGCGAGAATGTGCTGGGCTTCTCCCCTGCATCCGGTGCATATTTATGATGCAGAATCCAGACCTATTTAAATTGCACATGTGGACTGGTGTCCCTCCGTGCCATTGCAAAGTCAGATTCTCACAGTGGGGGAAATACCTACTAAAATACCTACTCAATTTAGCTTCAAGCCTTTTTGGTAATTACCCATACCACCTTTACTAATTACCAAAGGATACCTGGGGGTTAATGAATACGCTATCTTTTTTCTTTGTAAAGTTGAACTCCTACCTTGATTTAAGCTGCCAGGACACAGGCAGCTGTATCACACATTGCAGAAGACACATCCAAACTACAGTCATCAGGCTCCTCATAGAAAAAACAAGCCTGGCTGTGCAATGGACCAGAAGACTATTTCTAAAATACAGGCAGCAGCCTAAGTAAGGCAAATAGAAGATGTGTTTTGCTATGCCCTTAGTAGTCATTACTTTAAAACTACACCCTCCTGTTTTTAAAAACCCCTTCAGTTAAGAGATCTGCAAGAACCACTGAACCAATGGGTGAAACACAAAGTTCACAGAGAACAGACCTCAACACCGTCACACTCACAGAACACAGGTTGTCAGATCTGCAGAAACACAACATTTCTACTGGACCAAAACTGCAGGCAAAAGTTGGATAGACATTTAAAAACATTTGTTTAAATGCTGCCTGATGTACATGTGGTATGTGAGTACTCAGAGCAGTGCTGCTAACAAGTGCCATTGCCCAGGGTACTGACTCATAGTTGGGAGCAAATTAAACAAGGATTTTACTCTCTCTTCCACACTTCTCCCTTCTTGCTCATCACTGTTGCAGGACAAAGTATTCAAGTAAACTAAGTGCAGACTAAGGCAGTTCACAGAACTTTTTCATGCTTCATTCAACTATTCCTTCTGCAGCATAACAGCCTTTGGGAGGGCGCTAAAATCAGAAGGATGGCAACTTCAGCAGCTCCTCATGTGGCTGATACATTAAAATACTTAAGTCATACCAACAGGGAATCAACATTTTAACTCTTAGTTCTCTGTTTTTTTCTGTCTGGAAAGTAGAAAAGGGGGGGAAAAAATCCATAAATTCTTTGAACACACCTGTCAGCTCTGTCCATGCCCTACAAATGCAGTGCATATTGTTAAAGATTAGAATAATTTAGGGGATAGATAACAGGGTGCCTGATTTTTCATTTAGAGCTCATTGTCTAATGTAACCCTAAACAAACAGAAGCTCTACCCCACTGACAGCTGTTTGGTGCCTTAAAACACACAAAAAAAATGTCCACAAAGGACCATGCTTAATTTCCTTACAGAGTCGTTCACATAACTAAGCCCAGCACAGCAACTGGTGCTCTCTAAAGAAGCTCCTGTCTGAATGGAGGCAGAGACTAATCCATGCTCCGGTTCCACGTGCGCTCCCGACAGGTAAGAGCCGGCAGTCATTTGTGGGGAACTGATGAGGGAAGTTCTGACAGTCACTACAATAGCTCTCTCTGTGGAGAAAGGGAATTTGTTCCCGGCACACTGCCTGACACTGCTCACAAGGCACACCAAGCCCAACAGAAGGAAAATTGTAAAGAATAAAAAAATCCCGCGTGCCTTTAAAGCCGCTCGGTCCTGGGCACAGCACTGAAAGGTTCCGATGACCTCGGCTAGTTATGGAACACACAGCCCCTCGGCCAGCGTGGCCGCGCTCCCACGGGAAGGCACGAGTCTGCAAGTTCAAAATCCCAAAAGCTTTTTGTTAGGAAAATAATAAAACACACACAAACTTGAAAAACAGATTCCAATGCCACTGTCACAGCAATACTGTGACATGTTTTACACTGCTGTGCTTCATGCAAGACCAAGAATTCCTTACACAGATACGTAGACAGGAAAATTGTAACACATTAAATACGGCTGCTGGTGCTGGGTGTGCTGAGAACTATACATCAGGCCAACATCTTATCTCTGGTTATTTCTGGATACTTGAGATAATTTATCCTTTTCTCACCTTCCATTTATTCTGTATTAGCCACCTCCAGTACATTTCTCCTGCATTTTATTTTATTGTGTAAGTGTCTGGACCCTCAAGAAATGGCATTGCCTCTTTATAGACACATATATACATAAAATTGCCAAGTCTTGTTCCAGATCTTCTGTAGGCCCCCATTTAATCTGAACTAATTAATAAAAAAACCTACCAACTTTCTTGTTCTATGTGTTTCAGATTATGTCTTTTAACTCTGTACTTGATAAAATAATTCAGAAAGGTCTTTCTTGTGCTTAGGTTTTTAAGATGTCATTCTACAGCAAAACACACTGAAAACAGTGACTGGGACATCATGATGGTATGAAATGACTATCAAGGAAGTCAGGCAATCCAAAATTAATTTTAACTTATATTAATATTTCTCTTGACAATTTAGACTGCATGCAAGGATTCTTTTCAGGAAAATATGCTCTGTAATAATGATATCTAAAATGAATGAGCCTGAACACAAAACAAAATCCCCCTCAACACAGACCATTTAAATTCCTTGAAACCGACACCAGGGTTTTTTCCTTTCTATTCTCACTCAGAGAAAATGAAGTCTCTACTCTACATACATGTACTTTTAAACCAGCCAGTCTTTTTGAAGGCATAGAATTCATGGCAATAGATAACTAACAACAAATGATGAAAACTCCAAGAGTTAAAGGTCTCCATTTTGTTGCCAAGATGATGTATCGGGTTCTGAGAGGAGCAGCGTGTGTGATCCTTCCATTAACACAGCAGCACTCTCAGAAAGCAGCCACGCAGAGGAGCTGAGCAGAACACCACCAAAGGTCACACTGGAGAAGGAAAAAAGGGCAAAAAAATCATAGACCACCCCTAAGATTACCATCAGCATTTTAATTCTCAGAGGGTGTTTGAAACTCGTATTACAGTATTTGATCTGTGCAGTCTCATTATACTGACAGCATTTCTGGCAGAAAATCTGTCTTAACAACTTTGTGCAAACAATTAAAATAACCTCCAAGACATCTAACAAGTTTTAATGTGAATCATAACTCTCCCTCAGTTACCCAAAGAGGGAACCTAAGTGAAAACTTTCAAGGTATAGAATAATAACAAGAGCAGAACAAAATTAATTCCTCCCACAAACATGCCTTCCTGTCAAAGCTGCAAACATCACTGTTTAACAAACAAAACATGATGGAAAATCAAACTAATGCCAAGAGAGATATAATCAAAATGAAAAAATTATATAAAAAGCTTTCAAGTTATTTCAAAGATTATAGCAGGGTCATACGCAATAGTTTTTCATGTATAATTGCGCATTTATTTAGTTTTAATTTATTCACTCCTTTCCACCAGGAGGAAAAGTGAATGCCTGGCTGACTTTAAATTTACAAAATAAACAAACAATAAAGATGAAATTTCCCTCTTCCTTAATATCTGTCAATTATCATAATCTTATATGTACATTGTTAACAACCAAACAGAGGTGGCTGAAAGAATTGTTGCTTAAAACTGAGGGAGCCACTTAATCTGGCATTTCTAAGTGACGGGTCCTGTCCCACTGGAAGCAATAATGATGTCACTAATCACTGCATTAAACAAGTATAAGACAAGGCTCCTCTTTATTAAATATGCTGGACCACATGCAATTTTAATTCTGAACATTATTTTCCCCAAAACTAGTATTTCACCATTCACATGAAAGAAAATAACCTATTGTTAATGCTCACTGCCAGCCAAAAGTGAACGTGCTCTAAGAAACAAAGAAGCCTGGAGTAATTAAAAAGTAATGACTTTCTTCTTTGTGCTCCCTGTATAAAAGGAGCAGGAGGGAAGATATACTGGACTAGCACCTTTTCCTTCCCATAAACTGATACAACAGCTAAACATTCAGGAGTAATGTGCTGACCCTGATGCTCACAGTCACTACACTCAATTCCTTATACCAGAGAAATCGTGAACGTGGTAAATAGCAAGTTTCCTGGCTTACAAATACATCACATCAAGTCCCTCTATCACACTCCTTTCTCCCTCCCTCCCCCATTCCCTCTCCATCTGCTGCCCCCTGGGAAGGGAGCGCTACACTTAATGGCTGTGTGCTTTTAAGTCTAATGTGCTGGATATAAGTTAATGCCCAGGACAGTAAGTGGGGACTCTGCTACAAGGGAGCCTCTGGTGCTGTTTTTTCCCTGTCAACATCCAGTGGAATCTCTATAGCCCTGATGTCAGGCAGCATGCAAGGAAGGGAGGGTCTGGAAATATGAAATTCACAACTTGTGAAAAAAACCCAAATCTTGGAAGACACTATGCAGCAAAATAATTTAAATGATCTTTTGGTAAAAGCAGGAAACAGTTGTGGTTTCCTTATTTGTCTTTTCCCTCAACATAATAATTTAAATTTAGAAAATATGCTCATTATAAAATAGTGCCTGTAAAAATAAGGGCAGGCATTTCCCTGTCAGTGAAGAATGCCCAGGTGAACCATCTTGCCAGCAGAAATAAAATGGGTCTGATCCATCAGTTATGAAGAGGACAACTGTATTTGGGGATTATGAGTTGCCTTGCTCTGCAACCACCCCCTCTGCCCCCACTCCAAGAGCTTCAGCGGCAGCAATACCAGTGCTCACCCCCCAGCATTTTGTTACAGCCAACAGCAGCAGGTCCTGCAGGATATATACAGCTGATGTGCTGGAAGAAATCTCCAGGTTTATGGAGGTTATGACCAACCTTTATGGTCAACTCTTCAGCAGAAATAAAATGACTGCAACACCAGGTACCTGAAATTTATTGTTTGAAATCCAGACTTGCAGTTTTCTGCTCTAACCACTTGGTCCTGCTCCAGGAATGTTACTGGGTACAAGATTATCATACCCTAACTTCTTGTTTGAAAAAGGCAGTAAAATAAAAACCATTAAATGAAGTCTAGTCACATTTACCACAGGAGAGAATTGGTTTCAGTTCAGTGTTTTAAATGCACACATGTTTGCCGTTTCATTTTATGTGATCTTAATTTGCAGATTTTTTTAAAAACATCTTTAGCAGTTAATATATTGGCTTATATTGTGGTGGACTTGGCAGTGCTAGGTTAATGGTTGGAGTTGATAATCCAACCTAACAAATCCATAATTCAGCCACAGCTTCCTCATAATTAAAACCAACCACACAGTAACACAAAACTTGCCCTCTAGAATACACAATCTAAAAATTTCAATCTTAATGGCCCACATCAAAACTTAAAGTTAATGGATAAGATCTGAAATTCCAAACCCCATCAACCTCTATATCTTCTATGAAATATGTGCACATATATATGCAGACAGCCTTATCTCCTTTCTCTATTTTGCACTGCTCTGCATGTGCGCTTTACAGAAAGGACCTGAAAGCCAATATCTGGTCTTCTGCAAGCAGAAACAATCACAGTGAAGTCCATAAAACTCCAACTGCATGTGCCAAGTATGATTCAAACCACTAGAAATAAGAAGTCATTGCTTCAAGGACTTAAACTCACAACTTGCTGGAATCCTCTCTAGGGACTTGGAAACACCTGGTGTGAATTAAGAGGTGAATGATTTTCTCCTGCAGGACTGAGGGGACTTCCTACCCAGCACTGCCACTCCACTCCCTCTGCCAGCACACACCACCTGAGGCAATGCAGGTACTCCCAACACCAAACTTGGCCGTGTCTTCAAAGTAGCAACTTTACAAGCTCACTGCTGAGAGATGGATGTTTTAAAGACATCACCCTGCCTCACTGTACCTCTGCTATGCCTGAGAACATTTATTTTCTCAAGTTATGCCATGGTATTTTACAGAATTCAAAACCAAACTCTTCAAGTGTTCCTTTAGGAAGGAGACACACTAGCTCGCCATTTCTGAATTTTATCATGAATACCAACGTTAGGCAACTGACTCAGAAATTAAGACACCTCTGGGAGCTCAAGATCAGAAATGCAAACTCAAATAATTACCATGCCAACATTCAGTACAAAAGCCAATGTCCATGACCAACTTAATCACTTCTGAAATAGTCTTCCACCAAACACAAGCAACCTGCATAGTAACTTAACATGTAACACAGATGTCTAAAACCAAATTGTTTACAGGGCTTTCCTTTTGCTTGCCTGTGCAACAAATATTCAAGCCAGGGTTACCAAAAGAAAAGAACACAATGTGTGGTAAGTAGGTGCAGCACTTTCCTTGGAATAGCCATGTGTCACAGGGAACACACTCCCTCATCACTGCTGTCAGGAAAGATCAGCCTCATTCTGCCACCAGGAGAAAATCAGGAGCCCAAAATTCCACAGTGGGATTTGCAGTGTGTGGCCTGCCTGCAAATTTAGCTAAGTACTAACTCAGTGTTTGGAAATCTATGCTCTAGAAGTTGTTTCACAGGACAGATTCCATTCTCCCCCTTCAAGCCTCACATAAAAGCAAGAAACTGCTGCTCCACAATAACCCTACTGCCCTGATATTTTAACAAAAGAAATGACAAGCTTCCAGTGACAGTACAACACCCTGATTGCAACATATCTCCATCTTTTTTGTCTAAATACTTCACTGCAAAGAACTGCCTTGGAAAGCAGGCTCCCTCCAGCACAAGGTACTGTGGCAGGAACCACTGCTGCAAAAAGCATTCCTGGTCAAACCCCATCACACATCTAAGGACACACTGTCTGTAGTACATAGACATGAAACTGTGAGTCAGCTGTCTCATCTCAGTATGACTGACCACTAAATGAACAACACAGGTAACACTATAGCCTGAATCAGATCATGTAATGAAACTTTCCATTTATAGTGCTCAGATACTGAAATGGGGCCTTACAATTAAAGTACTTGTTACCTGAAGGCTTCTTTACATGATTAATAAAGCATAAAAGAACATGAACATACATGTGTATAAAATACTTTCTTTTTCCTCCCTCTCAGGTTTTATCAGCAGTGGCCAGACTAACTCCACAAAGTGTTAACAGCACAATTTCATCAGTGAAAACCTTCCTCAATCTTACTTCTTCAAGTAAAGTGAGCAAATATGCCTCTCCTTCTATCCTTCCCACTGGCTGATCCATAAGCACATCTTGCTCTCACCTGTGCTGGCCACTCCTGTAACCCACTGCTGGTGAGAGGTATCACTGAAAATAGCTCTCTGGAAAACAAAATCCACAAAAAACAAACAAAACCCCAAGCCTCTACATGGACATTTTTAACCTAGACCATTTGAGTGGCACAATCTATACAGCAGCCTCAAAAAGGCTCTGCCAATGCTCCTGGGGAGGGGGCAGAGCGGCAGGAAGGAGCAGCTGGGCAGGGTCAGCGCTGCAGCCTCGTGTATCAGGGACCTTCCCCCCTTGCAGCCCTGCAAGAAACCTCCAGGCACAACCTTCCTCCTGCAGCCAAGGCGTGGGAGCTGCAGAAGGCTCATACCTCACACTGAGGGACTGATGGATTGATTCTGATGGACACAGACACTGCTCTGGCAGCCTGTGCCCACCAGCACCAGAGGTACAGCAGTTATGGACAGTTTAAACGAGACCTGGCTTCTGTCTTAGGACAAGGCAACGTGGAAAGAGAGTAATAATAGGGCAATTGTGACAAAAATTATTTTAAACCTGTCCTACATTTATAGTAATAATATTGGCACTTTTACAGCATCAGCCTTCCAGGGATGTCAGAACATTTTTTTAAAGGCAGGTTGGTGATATTCCTTTTTACAATGACAAAAAGAAAGGAACATTTAGCATATTATGACTGCACTACATAAACATAATACAAGGGGGCTATATTTGAGTTTTACATGTAAAATTTCAGTTTAGAACCTATCTGATGCACCAGTAAAAGAGTTTTCTTAATGATGATTAAAATTAGCATCTTTGCCACTTGGCTTCCATTGTCCTATGGCAAAAGCAGCAGAAACACAAGCAGTGAATGGCCTTGTTTTTGAGTGCAGAACTATTTATCTGGGGACAGTTGCAGGAGCTCTCACCTCCAGCTGTCGCCCTCCCTGTGTTCTGCCGGAATTCCCATCAGGCCACTGCAGGGAGAGCTCAGCTGCTCCGGGGCAGCAGCTCAAAGGCCAGAGCTCTGGGCTAAGGAAAACCAGGTTTGTTTTCCTTAACGCTCCAGGCTATGAACCGCTGCATTTCAGCAGCCCCTCGTGTCAGTGAGGGACCTGAGAGGGAAAGGAGACTGAACCTGCACAAAGGTAAGGTGACTGAGCCATGATCCCAGGAAAAATGACCCGTGCCCAAAAGTAAGGCTCAAGTTTTAAGTATGCTCATTCAATGTACTCATGTTTTCACAACTAGAGTTTAAATGCAACCTGATTGTTTCCACCAAAACTATGACCCTCTGTCACACCACTATCAGCTGAAACAGCCTGCCCAGTCACACTAAATACAGCTGACTAGTTTAAGGCTGAATATCTATATTCTCTCAGTATTGTATGTACAAACTCCACTATTCTGTAAATGTCAAAGGAGGTCATATTTTTCTAATGCCAGCTCTTTCCCCTCCCCCTAAATATCACTCACCTTACATGAAATAAAAGTTGAGAATATTACAAATCAAATGTATGATTTCCCATTTAACTCAGAGGGAGTTTATAAAGCACAATAAAAGCAGGACCATTTCCCCAAGAAAAAAAAAGCAAGATCCTATTTCTCAAGGTTAGTAGTCTAATCAGATCTCTGGGTTTTAAACCATGTAAGGTTTCATCACAGTTGAAAGTTTTTTCTTCTCTGATCATACAGCTCTGTTTTTATTTTACTATTATTATTACACATATTATTATTACTACACATATTAATACCTTTAAATACTTTACTCAACCTTATATATGTATTTCTACTAATAAAACTCTGCCTATGCTCTTTGTTTTAAAATGAGAATATTCACATGGGAGATTACTTCAGTACAGAAAAGGCAGTAAAATTATATAGTTACAGATTGTTCAATGTATCTCCAGGTATCAATAAACTTATTTAGAAGACTTTTGCTCTGGTACAGAAATTTCTACGTTTTTTTACTCGCCTACTACTGAATTTAAACCTTAAGGGTTTTAACGTTGCACAAAGTATCCTAAAACCAAGCCACCAAGCCATGGTGGTGGGACCAGAGGGAAGATAATGAACTCCCTTAAAAGGTTGAGTCTGCAGCAGGCTGGGCTACAGCTATTTTATCTTCACAGAACTCCCCCATCCTTACCAGATGGGCCTGTTCAAACACATACACAAACTTTATTCCACCCTCCCTTTTCTTTCCCCCTGCAAGTAGATGGGGTGTTGTACCTAAACAGGAAGATTCTTCTCTCTTGTTACAGCCTAAGTAGATTTCAATTTGGATTTGTCTCCAGGCTGCATCATACTGCTGCTCACTGGTATTGTTGGTACCACTGATGGCAGCCTCATACAGAACATCTCTAAAGTCTAAACAGATTTAAAAACTGTTAAAAAAACAAAAACAAACCAAAACCCAAAACCAACCCAAACATGAAAACAAACAACACCCAAAACAAGCAAAACATTCTATTTGGCAGCACCACACCAAAGGACCAAGAAGCACTTGCGCCTAAATCTCAGTTCTTGGCAAAAAAAGTATGAAAACTTTCATAATAATTATAATCAATATGAAGCAAAGGCAAACACATTATAATCGTTATTTATCATTTTGCAGCTGCCTTGAAAGCAGGGAACTAAGGTGATGCATTTAATTAAAACTAACTGAAACCAAACATGTCATGTACAAAACATTCAAATACAAACACTTTATAACATCTTCATAAAGTAAAACCTGTAGGTGGGAGCACTGCTTAAGATGACAAAATAATATTTCAAATTACATCCCTTTATGCAAAATAATTGTAAAATTTGCCTGTCCAAATATTAATTAGTGGAGAAATAAAATAAAAAGAATGGAAAAACTGATTCCAAAATTATACTACCAGAGCTTAAGTAAGTGACAAGACTGCTGTCCCAGCCAGCCCCAGCAAAGGGAGCTGTAATAAATCCAGTTGTTTACCAGATAGTACAATTAAACAGATACACTAAGAAGTGCTTGTGGAAATGCACACAGAAAGACAAGAGAACTCTATCCCAGCTGACACTGTCACATGAAAGGCACAAAGGGAAAGTGAGAGAAAAAGTGCAGGATGTGACCCATGAACAGGCAGACTGATGCCAGGAGTGCCTCACCCACCAGGTTTCCACTGGTGACATTCCACGGCCTTTACTTTTCTCTGTGTGAAACCAGAGTTGGGCCCAAAGGATACCAGAAATGGCTCAGTATATGCCATGAACGAAGCTCTCACCTTTGCACATGAAGATGCATATCCATAAAGAAATTACTTCTAACAAAAAATCTCTTTTAGCAAAGAATACTGTCCTTAAGCTGCACCCAGCTACTGATTTATGGTATGCAGCAGGGCCCTGCAGCAATATATTGCCCTGCTATTCACATACCTGTCACAACACTCAGTTCCCATGTTGCTTTCCTCATTTCTCATCATCCCATGATTTTTAAAATAAATTTGTCACTAGAGAATAAAGCCTCCTCAAACTCCCTCTTAGAAAAGAAAAAAAACAACAAAGCACATGCATTACTTTAAAAGACAGCAACAAAGAAAAGCAGACTGTGAAACCAAATCAAATCAATGCTGGTGGCTGCAGCACTAACAGAGATACAACAGGGTAAAAAGATCATGGTTTCTTTGTTAATACTGCTTTTACCAATTTTCTGTTCAGGTTTCTCACTTGATGACATCCTCTTTCAAAAACACACACAATGCTTCCATTACAAAACACTGAAAAGACAAATAAAGACTTGTCTGAAGCTACCACATAATCCAGTCTCTCCTCCCCAGAAATAATTCTACTGTTCTTACCATCACACAAACCCTCAGCCATACTCATATCTTCACTTCCATGCTTTCCTCTACCCTCCTGATAGAATCCTGTCTTTTTTTTTTCCTTCAACAGGTTTTCCGAAATCTGTAATTTGCTACCCAGACCTACAGATGCCCCCCACTTCCTGCACGACAACATTGCTCTCTCAGCTTCCATTGTGAATCTGGGACTAATTCACTTTCAACTTTAGCAAATTTTGATCTCCCTTTAGCATGCCACACCCTCCACTGAAATCAAATTACTGATTTTAAGCAAGTGGTAGTATTTAAGTTAAAAATCATTTAAAATACTGTCACTATACTGTAGCTTGTAGTTTCAGCATTTGCTTTAATTACACAGTTTTTCCAAACAAGAAGTACCATCAAATCGATATCATTGAAGAGATACACTATCTATTAGAGCACTGGCTGTTTAAAAGTTTTCAATCAAATGGAAATAATGAAACCTTTTTCACCTTGAAAAGTCAGCCACATGCACACAGATACTCTGCAGCATCCTTCCCAAAGTTGCCTTTAGGAACATTGTAACCACATGAAATCCTATTAGAAGGTGCTGAACTCCTACATTGTAACTCTTCCGGCAGCCCTCTACATAACAAAAATGCAATGAAGTACCATACAACTTTCCCCCGTTATTATGCAAAATCCTTATCAAATTCAATAGTGTGGCATCGTTCAGAATCCTGCCTGACAATGGCTCGCAGGAGGTCAAGAGATGTCGGCTTTGTTTTAGTTTCACGTGCTTTTCAGTCTATTAATGCTAAAAGAAAAAGAACCTTCACCAGAAATAACCGATAAAGATCAAGCCCAACGAAACAATGGGAAGGAAATTCAGAGTTAAACCTGGTACTTAGCTCTTTGCTAAGCAAGCAGCCCATTGTGCCTTGGTGCTGGGCAGCACAGGATCCTGGGTCACGCAATCCCCAGGAACAACAAGGTGAGGGAAGGAGCCTTCAGCTCCCCACTTTTGTTGGGTCGGGCCAGAGCTGTGGGTTTAAGAGAGCATTTGTATTTCTTGGGAGAAACTACCGGGCAGCCCCCGACTCCTTTGTGCGGCAGGTTGCGAGTGGAATGTGGAATGTGTCATGCGGCACACGCTCCACTCGCAACCAGGAGGACAAAGGATTCACTGATCAGGGGGGACAATTAGTCCCAATTAGGCCCATTTCGCAGAGGACTGTAAGGGCTGGGGGAAGGGAGCTTAATTTTTAAAGCAACGGGTCCCTCAGGCGAGTTAAGGAAAGATCAGTGCAGTGCCAAGCTTGAGAACACGCTCCCCGCCAGCAGCCAGCGTGGGGACAGTTCCACAGCGGCGGTGGCACCGAGGCTTGGGCACAGCCACCTCCAGCAGAGGATGGAGCAGGGCTTCCTTCTCACACCTCCGGACACGCCAGGTAAGAAATCTGACAACCGTTTCGCTGTTAGCTCCTGTGACTAATGGCATTTGCCAGTTTTCACCCCACTCGTCCAGCAGCAGCTCTCGGTTCAGGCACAGGCAGACACGAACAGACACACGGGCAGACAGGTCAGCGATACTCACATATGCACGTGTGGAGGCTGGAACCGGCTCTGGTTGATGTTGTAGTGCGTGAACGCCTGCGTTGGGTTGGAGCTGTATTCATCCACTGTTATGGTAACTTTGCCTTGTGAAGGAATTCCATGAGCCATCCTTCCTCCTTATGGACATGAGCAGCTCACAACTTCCCAAGGCCAGGAGCAGGGTAGGGCATTGTGGTCCAGGCAGCTCCCGATTCCCAGCAGCTCCTCATCAACTCCGTGACCTCTGCCAGCAGAGGAAGACAGCACACACTGAGGAGATGTAAACATACACAGACATGCTACTCTATCCTCTCCTCGTTTCTATTCAGAGATCTTCTTCTATATTTTTGATGTACCCATCATCCCATTCTCTATTATTCTCTACTATTCACCTTTTTTTTTTATCTTCAGGGAGGGAGGTGGTCAATAAAATGTCTGCACAGAAAGCTTCTGGTAAATACTCCACATTTCATATTCTTTAGTTTAAATAACATCTAGTGCTAATTGTAACCCCGAAAATTAGTACGTGGATCCAGTTTCCTGAAAGACAAATGACTTTCCACAAACATGCACATTTGCTTTCAAGGCCCTATTGTAGCTTTACAACATGAACAACGACTGAGAGACTTTTAAGAAACGGATGTAAAGAACATTTTAAAAAATACGTAGCTGAAGTTACACCTAAATACCTTTAAATCAGAGCGTTTAATTGCCCAGAGAAAGGTGAGTATCTAGACAACAGTAACAAAATATCCATGCCATAGTGCACTAGAAATTAAACTGGTTTGGATTCACCACCAGACAGTAATGATTTATCTGACAGATTTAAGTGTGATTTTACACATAAATATTTCTGCTTAAGATGAAAGGAATTCCTATCCTCACTTCTTCACAGTGCTCTTAAACGTATTTGGCGTTAAGACTGGATGTACACTGTAATACAAGCATAAGCCAAATAGCCAGAAACCTCCCAAACAGCTCTGCTGAGTTTCTTGCACAAAATCTGAGCTTCGATTTCTTCAGTCAATAAACTGAGGATGCCTCAGCTGTCTTCCTTTCAGAGGGACTCTGTGAAAATTGACCAGCTGATGTTCGAAGAATACTTTCAAGATGAGCAGCCCTTTAACAGCCCCGCTTATGAGGCAGATCCTCAGCTGGGACACAGTACCCCAGCAAGGCCTTAAATGAAATCATAACACTTGGCATCAGTTGATATCCCTCCCTTTAGCTGCCACACACAACTGTGATTTTTAATATCTGGTATATAATTTACAAAAGTCAGTGCTTACTAGGAAGACAAAGAAATGGGAAAGAGAAGAGAATTGCTTGAGCCCTGAGCATCAAACTACGCAATATTCTTCCAGTGTGTTTTTTTCTGGACTTGTCCAGTTCACAGACAGAAATGTGTTTGCCATGTGTAACATGAAATATTTGAAATCTTTGATTTGTATTCAAAATATATTTTTAATACAAAGACCAATTTCCAGTTTGGCATGAAGCATGATGAAAATGCCCTGCAAATGGCAGATGGCCTGCTATAGGCCATTTATTTTACTATTTTACCACCTCAGGCCTATAGGCTTCCATATGTTAGTTGGGTTAAGACATTCTGCAACCTTCATTCCAGTAACAGGGTTCTATCCTTTATCTTCTTTAGCATTGGAGGGAAAAAATCAAAAAAGACGAAGATGAAACTAAAGCATAAAGTTCCAACTCACAAACTGTCACTAGTGAGACAGTAACTCAGGTCATGGTTTGGTCTCCACACTAATCCCCTTTGTAAGAACAAGCACAATAGTTTCAGGAGCAAAAATAAGCAAGGTGAGCTTTAGTAAACCAAATCTTTGCTGTGTTAGATGTGATGTAAAATGCTGCAACAACTGCTCACGAATCTTAATGTAGTGGTTACCATACCAAGTTTGCAGCTGTTTCCTTAATTTCCTTTACAATTATATTTTAGTGTTATTTTGCATAACAGTAAAACGCAACACCTGCTTCAAACCGCAGTCCTGTTCCAAGTACTGCAATTCTTTTGAGATAGAAACTCCGAAGAGAGCGCAACACAGAGCAGCATAATTGCCCTGTACTGAAAAGTAAATACAAACGAAAACATCTTCCTGCCAGAGAAATGACTGTCATTAACAAGAATGCTGGCCATCAGAGCTCCCAGGAAAATAAAAAAAAAAAAACTCTTTTACACAGCAAGAACTTTAGCATCTGCATATATTAAGAAGTAGCGTGAAAATTACATGCGTAATGTTATTTTTTTCCACAATTAAAAACAACAACATTAAACCAACAACAAAAATATGCTTGGGCTTTCAGAAAAGCTAAATGACACTGTTTGTGGTAATCCAGCATAAGAAAGGTCAGAACATTAAATTTCATATTATAGTTCACTCATGGAAGAAAAATCTAATTTGTTCATGAGAGTGAATTATACATAAAGATACTAATTATTTTTACAAGGTTTACAACAATCCATGTTACAGAAAGAAATTACAACTAACTGGAATAAAACAAATGATAAGAGGATACTTCAATAGCTATATTCAATAGTTTCAAGTTGACTCTCAGTAAGATTATAAGTTCCAATTGCTTCCCATTGTTCTAATCTTCCATCTTAAAAATAAATCTCTATACTTAAATTAAGACAAAGCTGAACAAAGCATCCCTTTAAAATGAAATTCAGCAACAAATGCCAGATTGGGGATTAAAAAAAAAGTAAAATTTGCAGCTGGCTTCTGTGCCAATTCTCTTAATTTCCGTTTATACTCCATAGAGTACTACAGCTCACCTATCAGAAGTATCTAATTATTACCTTCCTTACTGTGAGCCTCTCTGAAGAAAATAGAAAAAAGCTAAACCCTTCAAAACTTTAAAACAAATTTATTTTAGGCCCAAGATTAAAACAAAAAAGTTAAAAAGACTACTTTGAATCGCTCCCATTCTTCTTTCTCCGACTGTGAGCACTATTTGAAGGTTACACACAGGAGATGAGTACAAAAGAATAAAAGTTGCATTATTTTGCCATCTATCAAGTATAACAATGTATAGTATCTTACATGCCTAATGAGGCTGTTTTTTAAGGACTATATTAAAAACGTAAATAATGATTTCTTTAAATGTTGCGTTTTCCCACATATAGCCAGTTATCCTTTTTCAGCGTGTATTTGTACAGGCAGCGAGACAGGAGATGTGCCATTGTACACATCTGCCCAGTGGCACAGGTAAAACCTGGCACTTTTTCAGAACAGGGCTGGCCCAAACTTGGGCTCAGCTATTTGCACATCTGTACACTGCTGCCCTGGCCAAAAAAACTACCACAAAATACGCACAGGTAAGTCATTTAAAATGTAACATTACATTTCACGCAGAGCTACACACACGAGCTCTGCGTACATACACGTACACACACAGGCACGCGAAAAACCCATTTACCCAAATAAAATATTTACGCGATCCTCATCTGAATTTCAAAATTTGCCTCTGGCTGGGCTGGGGCTGTAACAGAAATGCTGAAAGGCAGAAGACGGGAAGGGTTAACCCCGTGTCAACACCTTCTGTCGATACATCCACTATCCCGGCGCTGTTCCACCGACACGACCCGCTCCAGCCGCCCGGGGCGGGGGCGCCGGGCCCGCCGCAGCCCCGCACTCTCGGTGTGCTGCCCCGCGCCCCGCGGGGTTTCGGCAGCCGCCTCGCAGCACCCGAGATGCTGCGCTGCAGTTTGCGGACAACTCCGCGCTTCAGCCACCCTTCGCGTCCGGCGGGCGCAAGGAGGGGGCCGGACCGCGACGCTCTCCCGCCTCGCTACCCCGCGCCGACCCCCGGTACCTGGGCTCCCCGCGGCTCCCGGCCGCTCCCCGCCTCCGCCCGCAGCCGCTCCCGGGCCGCCCCGGCCGCGGCCCCGCGGGGCGCCGGGCTCGCCCCCCGGTGATTGATGGCTCCGGGTGGCCAATGGCTCCGGCGCGGCCCCGTCCCGGCGTGTGCCGCAGCCCCCGCCCCGCGCCCCCTGCCCTGCCCTGCCCCCGCCCCGCGGCTCCGGGGGGCATTTATGCGCTGTCTGCGCCGTACGTGCCGCGCCGCACAAAGTTCGCGTCGCCCCCGTGCCCCCCGCTCGCCACGCACCGAAACGACTCGCGGGGGGAGGATGCTCGGGGGAGGGATGCGATGAACTCCGCGCCAGCCGCGGGGCCGGGGGGTGGTAATGCCCGCTGCTTTTTATTCCGGAGGTGCCGAGCGTGCCGTCCCCGCAGCTCGCCCCCAACCCCCTGAAAGCTTCCAAGTGTCTGAGGCCTCCGGGATCAGCGCTTCAGAGCGGCTTCTCCGCCGGCGAAAGGGCGAGGGGCAACTCCGCCGGGGAACGGCGAACCAACACGCCTTTCCCTCCTTACTTTTGCGGCTTGTTCCTCCCGCCCCCCGCCACCCATTCCCCGCCACATCGCCGGGTCCCTCCGCGCCGGCAGCCCCGTGCCCGTCCCCCGCCGGCTGCTCGGCGCTGCCGCCCGCCCGCTGGCCCCAGCCAGCACAAAGCTCCCCGGCCTACCCTCCCGGCCCCGCCGCGCCGCCCCCCGCTCCGACCCCGCGCCGGGAGCCCGCACACCCCCCGGCGCTCCCGGGCCGCTCCCAGTACCGCCACCCGCCCGCCGGCGCTCGGGCCGGGCGGGGAGCCCGGAGGGCAGCGGGGGCACGGCCTGGGCAGCAGGGCAGGGCAGCCGCGCTCCGCGCCGCCGAGAACGCGCCGCTGCGGGCAAGCGCCGCCGCCGCTGCTGCTGCCGCACCGACCCGACCCGACCCGGCGGGCTCGGCCGGTCACGCCAGGGGCGGCAGCAGCGCCGGCGGCCGGTTTTATCCTCATTATTGTTCGCGGGAGGCTGGACCCGGCGCCGCCGCCGGAGCTCCTGCCCGCCACCCCCCCCCGCTCTCGCCCATGACACGGCACCTCTAACCCGCCGCTTTGTGCGGCGCTGCCCCCGCCGTGCCCGCCCTGCACCGACGCCGGCCCCGGGCCGCTCACCTTCCCCCGCCGGCTGCCGCTGCGGGCGGGTCGGGGATGCCTTCAGCGCGGGCAGCGGGGCCGCTCCATGGGGCTGCGGGGGCGCGGCCGGGGCAGAGCCTGCGCCCGACCCCGCGGCGGTGCCCGGCGGGGCCCTGGGTCCGCGTCCGGGTCCGGGTCCGGCTGCGGGAGCGGCGCGGCGGCGGGGCCGAGCGCGGTGCAGTGATCGGGACTGCCACTGGGGTCAGGGAGCAGGCACCAGGAAACACGGCGGCCACGGCGCGCTGCTCGCACACACACACTCACACACACACACACACGCACGGCTCCTCCCGCTGCCTCACACTTCACCCCCCCGGGCAGGGAGGGAGGGAGGGAGCAGTCGCTGCTGCATTTCCCAAGTGCCGCACAGCTTCCCCCCCTCCCGGGCGGGGTCCCGGCGGGGTGAGGGTTGCCCCGGCCGGGGGCACCGCGGAGGGAGCGCCCGAGCCCAGCGGGACCCCCTGCCCGCCGCCGAGGGGCAGTGCCCCGCTCGCACCCCGAAAAACACGGCCGGCCCCGCGCCACGCATCGCCGATCGGCTCTGCCCCTGCCCACACGAGTGGCAAAATAAATAAGTAACAACGGCAACAATTAAAAAAATAAAAAATCCTGGAAACAGGTTTTCACATCTTCCGCTGCACCCTTCGTCACTGGGTGTTAATGCGGTGCCCTGCTCCTTTGTAGGTAAGCTCACCTCAGCGAACAGGAAAACATACAAAAACACCACTGCAGGGTTCGTCTTTGAGGCCGAACATCGTCTTAGGGTAACTGGGGCTTTTCTGGGGAAAGATATAATCAGGGAATCACGGAGGTTGCTGTTGTCTTTTTTCTTTCCCTTTTTTTGTGTGTGTGTGTCTTTTTCTTCCCTCTCACTACAACATAAACACCAATTGTGTCAACAGCCACAACAGTAACAAAGTAAAGATTACACGTTTGTTCTTGTACTTTCAAGATAGCAAATGGAAGGGGAGACTTCTATACACGTACACTTACAACAGGGAGGGGGGGAAAAACGAAAAAAAACCAAACAATTTTGAATAGTCGAGCAGACAGCAAATAGATGACAGGTCTTTAGGGGTAAATAGTGCCCTATATATTTTAAATAAGTAATTTTTACTCTGGCCAACCTTCGGATATACATGACAAGCAGGCAGGTTTTTCTTTGTTACTGAAAACCATGAGAAGGGTCCCTTGCATTGCCAGGCAGAAATCCCCTGGGATGGACTGTCCTGTTTAGAAGCATGGCAAACTAAGAAAAATCAACCTAAAAAAAGACTAAATGGCATAAGGTTTTTTCTTTTTCCCAATTTTGTCCTTTCAGTGTGATTTTTTTTTTTTACTCTTGTCATTATCCCGATAGTAATAGAAGCAAGCACCAAAGGAAAATTCCTGTTTCAGACAAAATGACCCACAGACAAATCATCCTCCTAATCAAATCAAAGTAATATTTGCAGGGAAACTTTGCCTGGAATGAAGTCTGAGGCCATAGTTTCACAAATATTTTTAGCTGACTTACTCTGACACAGCTGTAAAATAAGCAATCCAGCATTCAGCCCACTCCCCCCACTTCTGTCCCTGCACTCACCCTCAAGTGAGAGCAGGAAACCCCACCTTAGAAACCCATCCATTTAGCAGCAGGGAGAAACCTTCTGATTTGATGTTAGGCTCCTCATCCAAGCCACTTCACAACTGCACAAATGCTTCTTCTGGAACAAGATAGGCAGTGAGATGAGCAACTGTGGGCAGAAAGAGAACAAGACAGCTTCATTGGTAACCTCTGCCAACTTCAGTATAGAAACACAGAGGGGCACGTGAGGTGAGGAAGAGCAGGTCTGACCCTGAACCTGCTACATCCCTTCCCCACTGCTGCAGCAGCAGAACTTTTTCTTTAGTTGTGTTCTTATACATCTGAGGCTCAGAGGTGACCTCATCACTGTCTATAATGACCTGAAGGGAAGTTCTGGCCAGGTGGGGGTTGGTCTCTTCTCCCAGGCACTCAGCAATAGGACAAGGGGGCACAGGCTCAAGCTCTGCCAGGGGAAATTTAAGTTGGAGATTAGAAAAAAATTCTTTCCAGAGAGAGTGCTCAGGCATTGGAATGGCCTGCCCAGAGAGGGGGTGGATCCACCATCCCTGGAGGTTTTTAAGCTGAGATTGGCCGTGGCACTGAGTGCCATGATCTGGTAAAGGGACTGGAGTTGGACCAAATGTTGGACATGATGATCTCGGAGGTCTTTTCCAACCCCATTGATTCTATAATTCTATGAAGTTTCCAGCATTACAAAAAGGAGCTTCTAGCACAGAGGGAGAAATAAGGTGGAAGCCTGAGCAGGTGACTGGACTGGGAACTAGAAAGGTCAAAGACCTTCTCTCCGATACCTTGTATGGTGAGAGACAGCTCAGACATTACTTGGTGTCTCAGTGTCCTG
Source organism: Pithys albifrons albifrons (assembly GCF_047495875.1). Taxonomy (NCBI): domain Eukaryota; kingdom Metazoa; phylum Chordata; class Aves; order Passeriformes; family Thamnophilidae; genus Pithys; species Pithys albifrons. The sequence continues at coordinate 58,795,751 of NC_092463.1, read as the reverse complement.
GTACTGAAATGAGCACTTACCTGATCGACTGGTCCTTATACAAAGCAAGCTCTTGTGGCCTGAAAGTTAGAGGTGCTTGGGGTTTGCTTGTGTGAATGCAGAGTGAGACCTGATTCTAAGGTCACACTTCTATCACAATACTGTTTGTCAACAACACCAAGCTGTAATACAGTCATGAGGAGCACTGTTTTTAAATATGACTTGACAAACTCAGAAACATTTCCTGTTAAGACCACACAACGAAACTTCTCATTTTTACAAACTACTTGTTTTCTGTTTCCCTGAGAAGAGTATGCTTTCCAAAAATGTACCCACTTTAGAAATGTGCTGGCCCTGCAGTTGCTAAAAGAAGGAAAATATATTTTATTTAAAATGATTAAAGGCCTTTCTGAGGAAAGGAGTTGCCTTCTTTTGTTCTTGCTCTTCACAAGAGCAGCATCAAAATGCAAGTACAGAAAAATGAAACATCTATATTTTGGCTGGAGCCTGTATTTATTAATACACATTTGACAGGAGGATCTCAGAGATAGACTCAAAAAGCTAAAAAGTAAATGAGATGTTTATTGTCAGTGTCACAGGACTGATATTCCTAGCTGGGTGAAATTCAACACAGTGAACAAACAGCTTTTGTTTACTTTAACACTTCCTATTTGTAATATCAAAAGTGTGTATTATAAATGAAACCTTAGTCATGTTCAGAGTTTGCGCTGGATTTTATTTTTACCTATTTACAAATCCAAAGTGAGTATCATCAAATGTACCTATGCAGGAGATACATGTTAAATATTATAAAACACTCTAGTATCACAAAAAGCATACAGATTGTTCAAAATCTGTTGTGTCATGTCCAATACACTTCACAGGAACAATTGCCTCCAGTTTCTGTCAAGCACAAGAGACACTCACAGGGTAATCTGGCGTGAACCACAGACACCCCCATCTGATTTTGCTCTACTTTATGAAAAGTCTTCCCTAAGTATCTGTAAAGAAATACAAGAAAATATAACTCCAAGTCTACCTCTGAGAACTCATTCCTTAAACAACAGGATTTTTTGAGTGAACTTTTACACAGAAAGAAATTAAAAACAAATCAAACAAACCTGATAAAACAAAACAAAACCAAGTTTTCAAACACATGCAAACCACACAAGAAGAACAATTTTTTTCTTTTTTTTTTCAAAAAAGCCTCCTTTCAAAAAGGCAAAAAGGGTTTCAAGGTGGATCAGTCTAGCCCACAGCACAGCCTCTGGGATGCCTATGCTGGCACAATGAAGAGTGTCCCAATCATCTCAGAGGGACCAAGACCAGCACAGGGTATGCCACAGTTTCAGAAAAAGTCAGGCCAGTGTTTCACACTATCTTTTCATTTGGACACATATCAGAGGGATTTGGTTTGTTTGTTTCAGCACCTGTGTTTCCTGGATATTTTTTTTAGCCATTTTTAGACCAGAACATCAAGGGTTCTCATTCGCATTGCAGACAGAATTCACTTTCAGCCTGCAATGACTGGGCCATGCAGGTACAGTACCAGACAACGAATATTTTGATTTGCTAACATTTTAAGAAAACAGAGGTTGATCCAGTGGACAGGCACTGGTAGCAACTTACACTAAAAGTCACTGGACTCACCATGTGTCAATACAGACCACTGTAGCTCTGCCAAAAGCTGTAACTTAACAGGTTTGTTCCCCTCATTAAAATTCTTCACTAACTGTGGCACCGAAGACAACAGGAGAAAACTGCATTAGTTTAGGCTTAATGCCCCACTGAGTCCCACGACATTGCACATTTGCTGAATATAGTTGGTTAGATTGAAAGTTCTCTACTGCTCTCTTTCTTCACTTGCAGTCCATAAGTCACAGAGGATTTGGTGTGCATGCTGGCCAACAACATGAAAACAATTGAAAATCATACTATTATATGAAGAGAACAAACAAATAGGGAAAAAAACCCAGCCAGGATTCCAATTTTGACGATACAAACTGGGAGTTTTAGCTCCTACAGCTTCTGAACAAAATCACAGACTGGAATTAGGAGCTAATTGAATCCTAAAAGCTGAATTAAAAAAAAAATGCCTCTTGGCTTTTGATTTTTGTAATCTCTCCCATTATGAATTTTTATCTCACGTTTTGTCTCCATACAAGGACCCATACACTAACCTGTTCAACACTCCAGCAAACACTTCGACTTCAAGAAGAATTTGTGATCTGTCCATAAAAGCCCACCAGCTTTTGGAGGCAAATGACAGTTCTCAAAAGAAACTGAAATTTGAGCCTTCTGTCAGAATCTGCAGACACAGATGAACACATCACTGTAATGCTGATAAAGCATCAGGTAAGATTACTGAAGGAAATATCACTAGTTGCCCTCTGAGCAGCCTTTTTATATCTGATAGACCAGAACTTTGTCACAGGATAATGCTTGTCTGCTTCCTTGCCCCTTTAAATTAAATATTTTATTGGAATTTTCCTACTTGCCCTCTGTATAAATAGAAAGTCATGCAAAAGGAGCTCTAGATGAAACATTTGCTCTTCTAAAAAATCCCAGTGTAACTGATAGTCAAGGCACCTAGAGAAGAAAACATTCTTTTCTTTTTTCTATTTTTTTGGACATTCCATTGAACATTCTGAGAAGGATTTATAAGTGATTTATTCCTTCATAAGAGAGTAGGCAGTGACTTCAGTTTTGTATGTACATAAAGATCCAAGTGTTGTTTGATGGAGAGCAGTTACTGCATAGACATTACTTACAGGAACTCCCAGATACTGAAGGCTCAGGGCACACTACAAGGAAAGGGTTTTTGGGGTCACCTTCTGGTCAATGAGCTGTGATAGGGAATACACAACTGTGGGACTAATGTGAGGTGTTTAAACATTCTAGTTACTTCATGACAATTTACCTGTTTAGAAGGAGGTGGATGTCTTTTTCCACAAGTGATCGTTTTGTCATTTAATTGGTCTATAATGGGGGAAAGCCACTGCATGAGAAAACCTTCAGTTTAATTCACCTGCAGTTCAAGCTCTCAGAGCCCATTGTACCAAATAATTCCAAAACTGGGTGGTCTGTCAGGAAACAGGCATTAGTACTACAGCAGAGTGTATTACAAACCTCTCCTCTCCTTGACCTTTAACTTATTCAACAACTCCCTTCCCTCTTCACCACACAGGTTATCTCGCCCTGTGGCAGAGCCTGGCCACATTGTGTTTCTCTTCCTGAATGCAACATGAGCTGTGTCCTCATGAGTTTGGAGAACTCACAGTGATACCAGATGGCTTCCTATCTACACTCTCACTCTACCCGTGTCCTTCTGACTTTAGAGAGAAGATTCAGCGATTTTCTACCACACTGAGGGCATTCTACAAAAGGCAGACTCCACAAACTGAAATTCCTGCAGATAGAGAAAAAATCTTCTCTCTGTTCCTGAGAGAAGGTCCCTATTGCACTGAAAGTTATGCATAAAATTCCCAACATCAGTCAAAATTCCATGTGGAAAGTAAATTCAAAAATTTAAATGTATCTTAATTCTCAGTGCAAATAACCAATTTGCATGGTAGTGCAGAAGTGAGAATATTAATCCTGTGCTATCTTGAAGATAATTTTAAGACTGCATATTTAATGGCAAATTCATCTGATGATGATGACTGTTGTCAACAATTACTCAGAGTTAACCTCTTTACATCTAAACAAATAGAGCTTCACTTCATGCCTTGCATAATTAACTTTATGCTTTTGACAGACATGAAGAACCGTGGTCCCAAGGACATTTACATCTTCTTCTAGTTTATGGAATCCAGATTAACTTTTGTCTCAGAACTGTGGTCCCTCTTTAGAAAAATTGTAGGATGAACACAACAGAAAGCCTTGAAAGGTGTCAGGTGTTCCATCACAGAGATCTTTCCAATCTGAGCAACCAGTGAAGGAATTACTTTCACAGTCATTCTCAGGAGACTTGCCACTTCAAATGTCCCCAGTAACACTGCTGATCTGAAGGTATATATAAACCTGGAGCCTGAGGCCAAAATCTTTATCATGTGTTAATTATCATAGTTATCAAACTCAGCTGTACAGAAAATACAGGCTAGGTTGCTTATGAATCCTCAAATTCTGTGGAGAAAGAGAGAACCTTGAATTCACAAGCAGTGCTCTCTAATGTAGAGAAAGGTTTCTAGAAATGGCTACGGTCTTATGGTATTATCTCTGGCTAATGTTAATTTTTATTCCTTGATTTGACATTTTAAAACCAGTATTTCATAGCACTTATTGTCTAGATTTTTAGTGTATCCAGTCTGAAAATATTTGCTAGGCATTGAGGAATTCTACACTCGTTGTCTCAGACACCCTAGGAAAAGAAATCATGTATTCCAGTTATTGTCTGGCATTTGAGTTCAGTGTTGGCAAACTGGTCCCTGCATGTCTTTGAGGCATATGGAAATTGATGATGAAAGTGTCTAGTATAACTGCAAGTATAATTTGATGAAAACTGGAGCAGTGAACTGTGAGAAACTGCTAAATCAGTGTCATCAAACTCTGCTTGAAAAATAATGAAACAGAAATACCACTAGGACACAAGAAATGCAGTGCAAAGGCCGTGAAACCAGAGAGCAAATACAAAAACAAAAAAAAAAGAAACATACAAGCTATTATTTTAATTGTTATTTTTGAAACGCATGCCCAAAATACAGTACAACTTTCCTGTTCAAATTCACTTTAGGGAGACAGTGACATCATGTCTCCTCCAAATTGTTCAAGCCCAAATCTTGGCACAAGCTGTTGCAATAGAATATCATGTTCAGCCCTGGCACTCTCGCCTGGAACCATGTGCAGAATAAGAACAGCACTGTGGCCAATGCAAATCCCAGTTACAGCTCCAGTCCCTTGGGGCAGCAGAAAAATACCAAAATAGAAAACATATTACAGTTTTAAAGCAATAATATTACTAAGGAAAGTAAAACAAATGTAACCTCAGAAGAAAGATGACATTTATTGCCTAAAAAGTTAACAATTCCTGAAGCTGTAAAAGTGCTCTGTAAATAAGACCTGAAGATGGCAGTGAGAAGATCCTGATATTGTTTTATTCATGCATTTCGAATGAAAACAAACCAAATCTGCATAGAAACCTGAGAGGACAAAGGAAGAAGATATTGTATTTTTTGATGTTTGCCTACATCAGTAAACACATTCAAATAACTGAAAAAAGCCCTAATGTTTCCATTCAGTTGTACCCATGTTTTGAGATAGCAAAATGCATATGTATGCCCAAGAAAGGGATATAAGCATGCATATTTGTAGACTTGCCAGAAAATTTGTACAAAAAGATCACAGGGAGACAGAGACAGCTGGAAAAATTGGAGCAGGGGCTCCGATTTTCATGCCAGTGTTACACCTAATGCAAAGGGAATGCAGATGATGGACTGCAAGCTATATGTTATTCCTCCTGACACTTTCCAGTGTGCTTGTAGAGCTGAACAACGACTGGGAATAACAGGAAAAAAAAAAAAAGAAAAAAAAAACACAAAAGCACCCAAGCAAACAACAAAACAAAATAAGACATAGAAATTGTAGAAACTTTACTATTAAAAATTAAAATATTTATCTCAGGACATTTATTGCAGGCACATCAATATTTTTATGTGCAAAAGACAGTCATCAAGATCAAGCAGTGGATACCAAGCACTAGTTTGTAAAATTTGAAAGTTTAACTAAACTATGCCTTCAATCTCACCATGACATACACAGGGCAGAAACCATGAAATGGGAAATATCTATAAATAAACATCTCTTGAAGATCCTCTATTGTGCTTTGAAAGAAAGATAATGAGAAGTTTGTGCACACAGATTTGTTCAGATTAATTATCAATATGTCTAATTAGAAAGCAGTGCTAACAAACATCTAGAAGACTTCTTTCTATTAGGGAATATACAGATAGAAGAAGAAGGGGAAGTGGAATCTTGAGAGGACTTTCTAGTTACGCATTCAAGTCTCTGAACTAATCCAGGCATGATTTCCATGGGTTTTGATATTATCTCTTCCCATGAGCTGGTCTCAAAGTTGATGTGTTAAAAAGCCATTTTCTCTGCCAGTTACTGTTAACCCAAGCCATGCACTTGAGGAGCCTTCTGTCAGCGTTTTTTCCCCCCACTTCAGACCTACTGACCACAATTCCATCTTTTGTGATGTTATTACTGCACATTCCAAACTGTGATCTTATTGTAAAAAGTGCCTTCTAAAAGAAAACCAGTTTATTAAATCAATTATAAGTCTCAGTTAGAATTGAACCAGGGTACCTTTCTGTGCCTCAAGGGTTCCTGAGGATTCCTGTTGTGCATTCAGATTTGCACAGAGTGGAGCCTTTGACAGGAGCTGAGAGAAGCTGAGTTGCAGTGTCTGTTTGTAGCAATCTCATTGTCACACTGACCTATCCACTGAGATGTCTCACCTCTGGAAAGGAGAAGCAAAAAGGGAGAAAATTAAAAATACAAAAATGGCAGTGAAAAAGACAAAGGAAAAAGACAAAGGAAAAAAGTTCCAACTTCCCACAGGCCCAGTGGCATAGCCAGTGTGGGGACAAGCCTACAAAATGCTTCTAAAACAAATCCAGACACAAAACTTGCCCAGATTAGCTTGTGCCTCTACCCACATGCAAGATAAACTAATAGTCTCACGATGATTCTTTCCCATTCAGAACAAGCTGTTAACCTTAAGAAGGTCAAAATCTGGAATAAACCTGGACAAATATATATTTGAGCTTCTACCCAAGCTTCAGACCAAAGGGTATACTTTATGTTGTTGGGTCAGAGAGCAAAAGATACAGAATAACCTTCATCCCACTAAAATCTGTGGTTTCACTTCTAGTTAAATTGGTAAAATTGAAGAGAGAAGACATTCTGCCTTGCCTTGAGATCAGACCCTTATTTCTGATATTAGACATTAGCGGTTGATATAAAAGAACTTTTATTTAAGTATACATTTTTTTAGCCAGCTACTTCATATGCAAAAACTATTAAACCCTACTATTTTATCCACTGTTGTTGGCTTCTTTCTATTCTCTCCAGTTTAGCCTGTCATAAAGCACTCCCTAAGCTTCAAAAGAAAATTTACCAGATTTGGGAGTTCTACAATGGGTAAATTACTTCTCCATATCTGAGAGCCTCTATCAAAATGGATAGTGGGAGCCAATGAGCAGTGAAGGAAGAGATCACCATTGCCAGTCTGCACTTTAATTATTTCAGTCCAGAGTCCAGCTGCACATGCTCATGTTACTGTGAAACATTCCTTACCTTCTGATGGATTTTCCTCAGCGTGCTCTTTTTCACACATTTGTTGGATCTGATTGCTAGTTACCCATGCTCAATACTGCCAAATTAACGAAGCAAAAATCAATGATTAAAGCCCACCGGCCACCAGACTGCCATAGTCTGCAAGCTGCTTAATTCCCCTTTTATTTTTTGTTAATACTTTGCTCTCATTACACTGTTGTGAGAGTCCCTATGCTGTTATTCTGTATTTATATCAGCACATGTACTCAGAGGAGGGTTCTGTGGCACTGCTGCTGAGTGAGCTCTGCTCTCCCAGAGATGAGTGTGACCCAAACACTGCGCCCACAGGGAGCATCTCCAGCATCTGATACGGATCTTTCCATGGAGCCTCTGACAGAAGAGAACTCCAAGGTTTTCAATTCTGGGTTCTGTACATGTTCTAATCAAAAATTTATTTCTTTGTGTGACTCATAGGAAAAAGAGTCAGGCTGTCAGGATTTTAGAAGTCTGGGTTTAAAAATAGAAACAACAGGAAAATATGCTCCTAGAGTGTCCAAGAACTGATCCAATTGCCACTGTCTTAAAATACCTCTGGCCATATCGGTACTGATTTATTACTATTGTTTTGTATTTCCCTAAGAGGAATGACAGGATGAGAGTCATCAGATGAGATATTCTATCTGCCTTTTGTAATGACAAACTGCAGCTACAGAACGAGAGGAGATGGAAGGGCTCAAAAGGCCCTGTCGCTCCAGTACCTCTGTAGACTGAAATTTCCCTTTTAAACACGGGGCTGAAGCACAGGCTTCTTGAAGAGCCAAAAGCTCCATTCAGGCCCAGCACCAAGAGCACTTAGTCAGGTCTCCTCAGTAAGACTGAAGCAGGGCTTTGAAAAGATGAATGTGATTTATGTCTAGTGCCTAAAAAGCATCCTTCCCAGCATCAGCATCATCCCACTGCAAAGCAGAGCTTAACCTTAGATTTCTTTCCTCCAACCAAATCCCACTGTTTTCAGAGAGAATTTGGGATTTGCAAGGAATGCAGGATCCATTTCCTTTTAGATTATAATGAAATACTTAAAAGTCAGTCGTGCTTCTCTGACAGAGGTATGAGTTCTGCTGCTAGTATAAACAAATGAGATGAAGTTGAAGACTTACAAACCTGCACCTATTAGACATTTTTCCTTTTTAGGCTTGGATTTTATACCCAAAAAGTTACTTCAAAAGCAAACCCAAATGTAACGTACTTGCAAGGCTCTCTAACACTGACAGGAGCAAAGGTGTCACTGTGTAACACAGGATGTTGCTAATGGTGTCATCTAAGCTGCACAAATCTATACAGATTCTCTTTCAAACAGTAGCTGGTGCTAAATTCAAAGTCCTTACCTGTGAGTTCAAAACAGCCTCCACCAGCACTCAGTGATTTATGCTGCCTGCTCCAGAAGCCATGCAGCTTCAGGATTTTTTTTTGTTAAACTTACACACCAGTTTGAAACTCTCAGCCAGCAGACATGAAGGGAATCTCAGCCACCAGTTCACCCAGACACAGCCTCCTTTACTGCAGCCACAATTTGCACTTGTTGTTTCAGGGCAATTGTGAGGTAACAGACCTAGACGTATTTGATTAACAAAAGTCTCCATGCCCAATAGTCCACTTGTCACTGTTCTTAATTTTGTCTCTCACAGCATTTATTTGCTACAGAAGGATGATACATGCTAGATTTTAAACAGCTACACTAAACACTAATATTAGAAAATCCTATATTGTATTTTGCCTGTCAGAGGTCATCAGAGGCTGTATTTCAAGAAAACTGAAGGCATTAGATGTAGTTTGCCCAGTAGATTAATACTGAGCTGTGAACTTTCATCCTCTGCAGCAAGATTTCCATCCAACTGACATAGAACTGACATGCAGTAACACTTACAACCAGGGGGATCCAATTTAGACAGAGTTCAAATGGTTTCAAGCTACTCATAGGTCACAGAGGTAAAGTATGCATAAGAGAGCTGGCTTTAATCAGAAGGTTTTCCGTAATGTCACACCAGAAGTGATAGGCCACATTGAAAATGAGCTGAATGTTAGGATTGAAAGTTAAATTAGCAAATATATTTAAATATTCTGAATATATTCTTTAAGACATTTTCAGAAGCCCAAACACTTTGGAGTTTTTGCCTTTTTTTTTTTTCTCTCCAGAACAACAGAAAAAGACATGGAAATTTGCATGAGCATTAGAAAAACCTTCCTTCTCATGTGGCATCATATCTGTGATGTCTATCTTCACAGGCTTTTGGGGAAGAAATATGATCCAAACCAAACAGCTCCATTGTGAGTGACAATTTGGAAATAATCTGAAAAAAAGACTCAACATTTTCTCCATAATGCAGTATTAGAACATGGGAAAATTGAGAGGGACACGAAGGATTACAGCAAGAGAGAGGATTTAGGAAAGGCCAATTTTAATGCAGTTATCAAATGCTGACCTACTTGTGGAACAGGTGGAATCTCTGTTAAACATTTCATACTGAAGAACAATGTGAAAATGAGAGAACTCATTGAAAGACACGTCATTGAAAGACCATGTGTTATTCCCTTGAGACTTTTAAAGGTTATATTCCACCCAGAAACCCTTAAATCTGTCAGGTGTTCTTATTTCAGGTTTCTCTGACCAGTGTGACTGCATCCAAGTCAGCCCTGTGCCCTCCTTTTCTTGCAGATGGGCCCTGAGCTTTGTCTCCATGCCATTAGTTATGCCAGGAAGTAAACAAGGAAACAGCTTGGTAATACCATGGAAAGCATCACACCTTCTGTACAGCCATTCCTCCTGGTCTGCACTCGGTTGAAGAACCACTTCTCAGCAGAAATACAAAAGCCTAGCACAAAGCCTAGCAGACAAGGTATGTTGAGTTTTTGAAGACTTTCATTGAGTTTGGTAATCAAAAGGATTAAAATCCTTACCGCTGTGCTGTGTAAAGTATCCTCTCTGCAAAAATTCAAGTCAATGCCAGGAAGAGAAGGGGGAACTTGAAGTCTGTCAGCAGAAATACAGTGCTGGATCTCATGTCATAATACAGCAAGCACATCTCAGCTCAGATCAGCAATGCAAACGCAAGCAACCTGGCAGAGAGGGATCCAGCATTTTCTAACTGAACACTTACCCAGGAGCAGCATCACAACCAAAATAATTTTGCCTTTGTAATCCATTAATTTCACTGCATCCTGCACCGATGATTTAAAATGTATAAGCAGGAAAGAAAAGCAAAGGAATTCAAACCCAGTGTTGACCTTACTGTTAGAAACCAGACTGTCTTCAGCGCCTGGATTGCTTATTTACCTCTATTTCAAGTAGCTCTTTACAGAACTCTGGGATGTGTGAAACAGATACAATTTCAAACACTGGACTTCCTAAAGTGTCTCCATCTACATTAGTAAAATAAATATTTAATTTCCCCCCTCCTCCCCCCAAAAAAACCATGCAGACTTTTAAAGACATATCCATCACTGCTCTCTAAGTCTGTATCTATTTTTCTTCCTTGTACTGAATGAGCAAGTGGTTTATCACAGTCAGAAAATCATTCATTTTACAAAGTCGAGTCTTTCATTTGTTGTGGTTACTCACTGGCCAGACCAGTATCACAAGATTAGATACCCCATTCCTCAGTTCTAACTAAACTGCACAGCTCGATTTCCTACACATCCTCAGCTCTTTAGGAAAAATACCTTCACTGCATGAATAGTCTGTAGAAGCCAAATATTATGAGATTCTTTCTTTTCATCCAGTCTACCAGGTCATATAATTCTTGAATTATGAAAAAAGTATTTTTTCTGACTTGTCATGGGCACCTTAACAAAATAAGATTCTAAAATATGAAGAACTAGCAGATGCCCAATTGTTCCAAATCCTCCACATAACCCATTCAGCCCTTCCTGTATTCACCCTGTGTAACTCTGAACCCTTTGATTATCTGTATTTCAATTTCCACAAGTAATTGCACAATTTTAAGCTGATGGACTTAAGGGCACAGGGACAGCACCTAAGAAAAACTGCAGCATACTGCTGTAATTAAAACATTTTACACTAAAGTGAGATTCAACTTTTCTTCCTCAGTTTTGCTGGAAAAACATACTATGCTGTATTTTGCCTTTTAACACATCCTAATGACATGCGGCATTTAAAACGGAGTTCAATATTTTTTTAACACAGCTGTATATATTTTATTTCATAATTTTGCCAAGATTTTTCATATGCTCTTCCAACTATTGCAATCTTCCTTTCATGTTTTCAATTTTTAGTTTCCATGGTTCCATAAAATAGTAATTGCTGAATGATCTCTAAGCTCATGGCTGGAAGTATCTCTTTATTCCACCCCACAGCTCCCCAGAATCCTGGACAGATCTTCACACCCATCTTTCTGGGCATGTTTTCAGAAGCAGTCCATTAGACTCCAGCCCCAGGTCTCCTCCTTGGTTTCCTGATACACTCCATCATCAAAACACTATCCAAGGTTCTCTTATATTCTTCTACTAATTATGAGTTATGATAGCTCTCTCCTTATGAATGCAAAAATCCCACAGCAACTACAGTTTAGGAATTAACACGTTTTCTTATCAGAGAAGAGCTGATGCATCTCATCTTTTCATCCTCCTTGAAGGACTGTATTTATTTTTACATAGTGAAATAGAAAAAAAATACATCTCAGATTAGCTGAATGTGAAAGAGGGAACATGTTTACTTGTGCTCTTGAAATCCTTGCTAGCAGAACGCCCTTATGTGACAATAGATGGGGCTTCCTTCATCCTGCCACTAAGTGACTCCATCCTACCCTGCTTTTGTAAATGATCTGGCTTAGTGACTCATCTCTCTTACCAGTGCAACACATCTGGCACAAAGGCTTTGGTGCTAAAGAAAATCCAATTAGAGCAGAGTGCTTCAGTACATCCCCTCACCAATGAAACTGCTGTGATTTCACCATGTCCTCCACTCTCCATGCTGGAAAGCCTGGGAATCCTAAAGATTTGCACTGAACTACTTATTCCTCCAGCAAAACAGACTCTTAAGCAAGGAGGTAGAGCTCATCTGTAAGGGAGCAGCATTTCTAAAATTGAGGAATGAACTGCCTTGGGGGGGTGGGGGGTGGGAATAAAAAGGTATCATCTCAAATCTGCAACTTGTTTTAAATTCAACATTAGAAAAGAACCCCCACATGCATTGAACAGAAACAAAAACAAAACACTCCAAAACAAACATAAAGAGAAAATAAAAAACAAACCCTATCAAAACAAACAGCCTGAAGAGCGGATTATCCCACTGGGGATCTTGGAAACAAAACACCTCCAAGTGCTACTGAAGAGGTGCTAGAACATGGACACAAGATAAACAGCTCCTTGTCCTTCTGCAGGCAGGAGTGCTTTGAGTGCTGTTTAAGGAGTCAAGCACAGCACAGCCTGGAGCAGGAATTTTGCTGTAGAAATAAAGGTGGCAGAATGGAAACAACTGTGCATCAACATCAGCATGTTATCCACAGCAAGAACTGCTCACGGATTTCTCTGTACACTGCTTTTCATACTTGGTCTTCCCAGGCTCTACTCAGAGCTTACACTTCACTGTAATGAACCACCCAACTTATTGTATGTCAGCTGTAAAAAACCCCCATACTGATAAAGACTAATATTTTCCCACTGAATTAAAAAAAAATTACACAATACCCATTTAAACTGGCACTGGATAGTGATGCTACTTGAGATGTTTCATGTTTTTCACATGATTAGCATCCAAATCTCTCTACAAAAATCAAGTATAACAATTACACCAGTTAAGCTATCTCCACTCTGTGTCTGCACATCACCTTTAAAATAATAAAAATCAGCAGAGGATGTATTATTGTAGTCTTAAATATGACATATCTATTGATTCATGTTCCTACAGTCTCCAAACCTTTAAGCTATCCCAAAAGACACATATCCAAAAACATCCTTAACCATCTCCATTTCCAGAATAACAGACTATGTGGATCTGAACATTCTGATTAGTTGGCTCATAGGGACCAAAGAGTCAGTCACCTGGGAAATGATGGGAACTGTAAGGGTTAACTTGTGGGTTACCTGAAAACATGTTTGTGTTCTTTTGCAAAAAAACACCAAACTTAATGACCATCAAATAACGGTTGCGTGATCTGAGATTTGGGAAACCTAGATGCATTCAATTGCTTTCTCTGATTAGGTCTGTACTTATTTGGCATTACCAGAGATATCTCAATCCCTAAATAATTAACCTACAACCAATATGTATGAAATTGCCTCACTAAGCTCACTATCCAGGACTGTTTGCTGTTAAATTAGTGGAATAAATAATTTACACCAAAAAAGTGTGCACAAGACAGTGCCAATAAACCTGGGGGAACTTGTTCATTATTTGCAAGAAAATTGGATGAAACACAATTCCCCAAGTACAAGCCATTCTGTAGAGTAAAAGGTGTATTAGTATTATTGCAGCATGTAGGGAACAAACGAGGCCTCATGGCTGTTCTCTTCAGAGTGTGCTCTGTTCATTAGCCTTTTCTCCACAGCTACCAATACATGTAGAATACTGTATATATAAGAACATAGGAGACTGAAGGTTTGCACACAAAATATATTTCTTATGGGAAAAAAAAATTAAAATATTGTAAATTTATCATCACTAATTACTGAATATGCAAGGACCCTAAAGAATAGTATTTAACACTGAAATGGCAGCTGTGTATTATTTGGAAAACCCCAAAATCAGTGTTTCTAGTGTCAGAAGTCACAGTTGATCACTCTTAAGTGCTCAAGAAAATTGCTTTGTAAACTTGTAATTGCCAGGATTTTTATCATTTTAAGATCATTTCAAAATCAATTGTTGATAAAACTTACATGCTGCAAAAACTTATCTCCTAAAGCCTTTCCTCCAACACACAAGGAATCAGTGAACATCTTTCCACCAATGTCCCTGTGAGCTGCAACAGGCCCTGCTGGCAAAGAAAAACAATGCTGACTCTTGTTAAATCTTCAAAAATATTTTAAAAATAGTTATTCAAAAGGCACATTCAAAATTCCCAACTAAAATCTGACATTTAGAAATAAATAATTAAACTTCCCTGAGAACAGTCTGGCACAGAAAGCGGTGCTGAGGCCAAAGCAGAGTTCATGACTTTGGGGTGGGCCCATCTCCCCTGAGGTTCCAGAACACTGCAAGCTCCTGTGCTCCGATTGTTTGGAGTGCTTGAAGCCATGGCTTTCCCTGCACAGCGAGGCAGAAGGAAGAGATGCCCTCTGCCCACTGTGGCTTGAGCTTTTGCTCAGAAGCACCTCTTCCCTGGCCCTCCCTGGATTGCCCTTGAAGAGATGCCTGGCCTGGGAACACACTAACCAGAGAAGCAACCTCCAGGCACTGTCTGCTCCTCAAACTGTGTTTCTGCTATGGAGAGAAAGGGTTCCCAGTCTCAGGCTCTTTTGGAGGCCAGGGACAGAGCCACAGGCACATTTAGCACATCCAGAGAAGCTGCAGCAGAGTCCTCGCCTGCATCCGGCCCCTTGTCCAAACTTGAATCAAATGCCAGGTCTCAGCCTGATTTGTGGTGGTTTGTTGTTTTTTGTTACTGGATAGCGAGTATCGTGGGACGTGTTTCTTGACCTCGCTCTGTATTCATGCTGAAAACACAACAATCTCTTTTATAAAAACCCAAACATTTCTCTCTAGATTATGAATCATGTAGTTGCATGACCTGTGTCCCAAAGCTTCCTGCAATCTGTCTTATTTAATACTGAAAGAAACCATAGATATGAATGCCAGCTTGTCTGTTCTTTTAGAAAACAATACCGGGGATACCAATTTCTCTCATTTCACTCACCTTTATCCCTAAAGAACAACGACTAAACCTTCCCCCAGGTTAACCCTGTGCAGTAAAAGGTGTCCCAGTGTCATTGTTGCATGCAAGGATCAGATAAGCACTTGGTTTGTGCTGTCTGTGGAGACAGCTTTATCCAAATAAAGCATAGTGCATTTTATCATTCTGTAATGGAAAAGACCTGTCACTCTTTGAATATCATCATATGGTCGGTGGCCGGCAGATAATGGACTGTTAAGTGTCAAGGTGACTGGCTTTGAATGTGCACAAAACTAAAAATTATAGACCTGTCATTCCAAAGGCAGGCCACAATTAGCTGTCTATGCAACTTGAAATTTCCATTTTGCCAGCTGAATAATCAATTGGCTACAGTTTCTCAATATGGATGCATTTTTAGGCTCTTTGCACTTAGGGTTTTATCTTTTTTCTAAGGTTTTTCAGAAAACTGTACAGAGCACTTAGACAGATGGGGTTAGGAGTGAACTACACAGTTATCACCTCCCCAAACACATACATGAATACATTCACCAATATTTTACAATCAACACCTATTACTTTCATTTCCTCTAACTATGCTGTACCCTATACTGTTTCTGCCAGAGATGTGGTGATAAGAAACACAAGCTACACAAAATTCACAGCTTCAGACTTCACAGCTGTTTATTTCCATTAACAACATAATGTTCTTTCACCACATTTTGCTATCAGGACACCCTGATATGAGTCAATAATGCAACATGACTTAGAAATAAAATGTTTTCAACTTCAAAAAGAAAGAGTATTTTATTTGGGAGAATATTTTCTATATCACTTACTAATTTTAAGGTGGTTTGGGCAAAGATATTGTATGCTGCTAAAACGGCAGAGAGAAATACATAGAATCACAGAATCATAGAACTGATTGGGTTGGAAAAGACCTCCAAGATCATCAAGTCCAACCCTTGGTCCAACTGCAGTCCTACAGTGATAGGAAGCAATGCAATCAAAAAAGCTGAGAATCCCAGGACATATATTAATGTAGGTACTGTAGCCCTTTTTGTTGCTTAACATTGTGCCTGAACATGAGAATAGGCTAAATTCTGGGTTTATAAAAACATAACATCAGGACAACTACTGCCTCAATGCCCTTTTGACATGAAGCTCTTTCTAAAGATAAGTTATTGCAAATGTTTTGGGATTTGTTAGGTTCTTTGTTGACTTGGTTTTGGAGTTTTTTGTTTGGTTTTGGGTTTTGTTTGTTTGTTTGTTTTTGCTCGGCCAAACCCATTAGTGATAACAGGAAGACATCTGGGACCATCACTGGACTGTCAATCAGGCCGCAATGTGTAGCCTTCCAATTTTCATACACTGATCAAGCCCTTGCATGCAGCCCTGGGAGGTACAGTGATACCTGGGTAGTCTAAAGAGGGCTGGGATCAGCCAAGCCCATGACCGAGTCTGTAATTATAAGGCACATGGGCTCAAGTGATGACTGCCTGGATGACAGTGGCTGGAGGAGCCCTCAGACCCACCCTCACTCCCTTTCTCAGAGCACAATTTAGTCTTCCCTCATTTGCCCTACTTAAGTGCTTCCCCATCCTTTTTTGCTGATGACTTTTAACAGCAGTTATTTGAACAGTATAATTTACAGCAAGTCATGGAAATAGCTGTGTGTACAAAGCTGAAGACGTGGCAAATTACAGCAGGAGGGCAGGAACAAGAGGCTGGGGGAGGCACGGGGGAAAGTTCTTACATTCATACTGCAGAACTACACTGTTAGCCTGAATTTCCTCTCTGCTTTTTCTCCTCTCTCCCTCTAGAAATAGAGGGTTAGGCCATTAGAGAATTCAATTGGTTCCAGATGGACCCTTAACCCAGTTCTCCTAATAAAAACATTTTCCTGTTAAACAACCTGTGTCACATGAAATGGATGAAATTCATCTTTAGTACACTGCCACTGAAGCTTGGCAAGACAAACCTAAAGTATGAGTATCTTTATCTCAAATATTAAAGGGTAATGCAACAATGATTTATCTCATAATTAGGCAGTGGTAAGTAAAAAAATAATGCTAGAAAAGACATACAAGTTTCCAAGAAAAGTTATAAAAATTATAGTTGTCTTTCTTAAAAGCTGCATTCCATTTGCATGTTTTCTGTAATATTCTTCAGAAAAATCAAACTATAAAACTTGACAGCATGACTAAATCATCTTCTTCATAGGCTACTGCCATTGTTAACAAATATTGTTTCATTTTACTTCAAGTTTTTTAATACATAAATCAGAGAACCAGTTTTGATTGTATAGAAATCAGTAAAAAAACATCAAGTTGTTGCAACAGACCATGGTCAACCCTTTTTGCACATTACAGCAAAAGCTTTACTGTTCTAGATTAACATCTAAGGTACTTTAAAAACAAAAACAGACTGTGATTTTGCATTTGGTAGCAGGTTGTTTAAGCATCTCCCATCCTCCTCCCTCCCTCCCAGCCTTTACTCGGCCCCACGTGCCAACCAGTGTTTTGGCTGGCACAGTCGTTTGTGTTGCCACGTAGCCAGCATATATTTTATATTTTATCTTTTACCAGCTGGACGCATTCCTTGCTCAAGTTCACTGTGCTGTTGTGCAAACAGTTGTGGCAGCAAAGGCAAGAGCTGGGAACAACCCGCCAGGAGGGGGGAGAGATGCCCGAGCAGCCTAAGCTATGACTGCGGGTGAATAAATGATCTCAGCACCACAGCCTGGGCAGGTTGTCTGCCTGTCCTAGGTCCTTAGAGAGCTCCTACTTTTTTTTTCAGTTCCTTTCAAATATATTTTATTCACACGTCTCCTTTGCAAAAAGTACTTTAATTCCCGATTTACAGCTGTGGAACTGAACTGCAACAACGTTCTCAAAAATATCTTTCAGAGAGACTTAAATTCTGAGTGCCTGCAATGCTTTCAGAATGAGCTTTTAATTGACGTAGATGCTTTTGAAATTATTTCCTTAAAAAAGCAAGAAAGAAATGGTGTCTAGGCTAGCATCCTAACCAGCAAGCTGTCCTGGCACTCTTGCTTTGTGCATTTCCTTCCATTTTCCCACCAGAGATGACTGTGATATAATTTATTACGATCATGAAACTGATTATGCATTCTGAAGTCAGCAGATTTACCTTAAAATAACACAGTGCCTCAGTGAAAACCATTACATGTTCACAGTGGAATCTGTCTGGGCAAATGAAAAAAATAAAATGCTACTTTGCCTCATATTCCAGCTGCCCTCCCCCAACACCCACACACACTCTCCCTCTGTTTTATTCTGTTACCAGTAGAAATAAGAACAAACTGTGTAGTTTTGCACATTCTGGAAATTAAAACTTTTCCAGGGTCACGGTTAGTGGGTTTTCCCTTCATGTTTCTGTGGGTGCTCAGAATGGTTCATTGCATATTTGATCCTTTCAGTGCTTTGCTTTGGGAAAAGGGAAGAGCTTTGGCACCTCAGTTAGGAGCATTTGTGCGGTGTCTCAGGCTATACAAGCAGTCTGTGTGCATTGCTGGGTGCTAGCAGAGGTTTGAAAGAAAATTTTGAAAAAACACACATCCACCTTTTTCCTTCTAATGTCTCTTCACCTCAGAGACTGCTACACCATCCACAGAAGGTGAAACAACTCTCAACTACATTGGCCTTTGGTTAGACCAGTCACAAACACGTGACTTGTAGAAATACAACTTATTTTCACCAAACAATGCTATCCCATTGAAGTTCATTAGCCTTGAGATAGGAAAGCTTTACATCTGTTGTTCCTGCTTAAAGAATATGAAAACCTCTTGGATCCTCAGCTACTTGGAAACTTAGGAAGAGGATAAAACAGGGTAACTGACAAAATGAAGACAGGGCATTTGCACAAAGGGGTAGATTATGGAATGCAGAGCTGAACAAGCTCCCCCCACTTCTGTGCCTTTGTTTCTCTGAGCAACATTGCTTCTGGAGCACTGTGATCCTCTTTCCTGTTTGTCCTGGTAGGCCTTTCAAACGGGAATGGGCAGCTCTGTGTCCCAAGGCACTCACCAGGATAACTGCTGCTCTTCTCAGTGGAACCACAAGGGAAAGAATCGCATCAGCCTCCCCCGCTGCTGCCTGTGGTGCTGTGGATGAGAGCCCTGCTTCCAGCAGCACTGGGTGTTATGGACAGCTGGATGGCTGGCTGGAGAAGTTACCATGACATAAAATCACCCCTTCCCTCCACTTCACTACCTGGCATTTACATCTCCCTCCAAGGTGAAAATAGATAAAGCAACAGATACAGCACTAAATAAGCCTGGACCTACCTATTCTTCACCTGGAGTGTGACCATTGGCTTCACTGGAGCAGGGACAAGCCCTTTACCTGCACCAAGACCCATGTGACTTTGAACCAAAACAGTGGACTCCCAGTTGACTCCTGGCCACTCCACACACCTTGTGGTTGAGCTCTGGCCAGTTAAACTCTCAAAGCAGTAAGGCTGTCAAGACAACCAGCTGCTAAATGAGGTGCAGGCAGAAGATTTTGCTTAATTTCTGTGAATGAGAAGATATTTGCTTAAAACTACCACACTCTGAGTTCTGCTGCTATTCCACCTCACAAACATTAGGTCTCCAAAAACCCACTGCTGAAGGAATGCGGTTTCCTTTCTTAAAGATGAGGGTAGCGTGAGGATATATGAAGGTATAGCGACTTCACATGTCAAGATAATATCACAAACAGGGGCAGCATGGTGCATACCAAGCAGCGACGCTCTTCATCAACCTAACAAAACACCAGTGGGTTTCAGTATGGGGAATTCACACCATGTGTTTGGAAGGAGAGCACAGGAAGACTCTCCCAGGCCATGCTGAGTGCCTGTGGCTGGGCAGCTGTGGCCGAGTGGCCACTGGCCAGCGAGAGGGTCCCGGCTGCTGCCTGTACCACCACGCTCCGAGCACAGCTGGGGCCGGCACGCTGACAGGCTCCTTTAGCACGGAGTGCTCCCTGCCCTCGGTGGCCGGTGCCCGCTGCCCACCAGCATGGCCAAGGCCCACGCCGCCAATCGCTGCTGGCTCGGCAAGGTCACCGCGCCAGCCGTGCGCGGGATTGGCTCCGGCGCCACGGCGTGTTATTACTGTCTGATTTGATCGCAGGGAGGCAGGGGGTGGTCTCCAATCAAACAGAGAAAAGGTCCTGGAGAAGGTAATTAAATCCTGTCAGAGGCAATTATCGGTTCCAGGGCCATGACTCTGGCACTGAATGCAGATGATCTGAAGCTCTATTCTTGTAGAAATTCAAGAGGGCTTCTGGCACGGATCAGTCAGACATAAAGGAAACAGCAGGCTTTTTGCAAACAATGCCGTGCTGTATTTTGAAGCTCTTTGCACATCTTTTTTCCTCCCTGTTCTCAGAGTTTGGTTACTGCTGATCAAAAATATTTCCTTCTCCCCACATTCTCATTAATTTAACAGATAAGATTTACCTACGTATTATACACGTAATGACAAGCTACATAAGAGAAATTTTGTTCTGAAACACTGCCCACTTAAAATGTCTTTCATCAAGGCAAAACTGCTTTAGACAATAGAAGCATATCAAATTATTGATGTTTTACTGGAAAAAACAAAGGCATCAGAATTGGATTACGTATCCAGAAGGGCAATGGCTCATCTCTAAATCCTATGGATGCCAAAAGGGAATAAATAAATGACTATTTCCTACCACGGTATAATGATGCCAACACAAGTGTATCAGAAGTGGCCTGACATGTTGAAAAAGCCAAGCATTTCACTGGCACAAACAACACACTGTTTACATTTAGTTCCAGAAAGCCAAAAATATTATTTACTATATATTATCTTTATTTTACTGATGTGACAAACAGATCTGACAAAAGAAACTGTTTGTTTACCAGAGATTAAAAAAAACAAACTAAAATAAACAATAAAAATCTCACCATTCTCCTTTAACAAAAGCATTTTCCTGATTTTACACAAGACCTTTTTTCCCTCAAGTCTGCATCAATTTATTATTTCAGAGCCAGATTACAAGCTCAGTTGTGACACCATAAATCAGGATTGACACCATTAAAGTACGTGGAACTCCTCTGGCTGTTTGGGGAGCAGGAGCAGAGCCCTGCCAGCCTTGGCTGTGCTGCCATCCCAGCTGCACCCAGGCACAGGCAGAGGAAGGGGCAAAGGGATGGGCTGTGTGAAAGGGATTCTGGGCAATCACACCCTCAGACTCACTGCAGCCATAGGGCTTCCTGAACAGGCTTTGCTCACTGGTAACTCATTCTGTTCCAAATTATTTCTAATTACTTGAAAATGTCACACATTTGCTAAAAAATAACATTCACTAAACCCATTCTTAAACTAGAGTTTTGATTTGCTGAACTAGCTTTGTAAAGTGCTGTTTAAATCCAAGCATTGCTGCTGTTGAAACACTTGCCCAGCATCGGTGTGAGCTCTCTGTTACTTCTGTGAGGGCCCTGGGTTTTTGTCTGCTGTGTCCCCTGGATTTCCCCACAGCGGCCATGCACTTGCATGGCATCATTTCATTTCATGTGAATGCACACCTGGAGAGAGGGGATTAGAGCTGCCGTTTCACATTTCCTCATGCAGATAAGGCATAGGGCTGGTTGAAAGAAATGAATTTAAGCATTTCTTTAACATTTCAGTCACCTCCTACTATGGGAAGAAGGGGTGTGTGTGTGGTGGGTTCTATAATCACTAAGGAGGCAGCAGATTATTTCCCCTCATGAGCAAGCACAGCAGAGGGAAAGACCTTTCTCCCTGAGACCATGCCTGGAGGCAGATCCTTCTCTAAGCCTGACCCACAGCTCACTTGGATTCCTGCTCCTGCAACCCCAGGGAGTCTCATGAACATCTCCCTTTGGCCACTAAGCCCACGTTAAGAAAACACAAGAAAGAAAATTGCACACAGAAGCATAAAGGGAGAGACTCTACTGTAAGTCTAGTAGAACTAGAGCTCAAATTCTATGAGTCTTTATAAATACATATGGATGCTTTCAGTTATAGAGACGAGGGCTGCTACGAGTATAGTAGTAAAGGAACATTTAAGTCCTTATAATTTGCTCATTCTTGATTTTCAGTGCAAGAAGGAGGCACTTCAATTGGTGACGCCCCCCACAGCAGTTTCTGGAATTCAAGACAGATGTCAAGTACGATGTCAAGGCATGACCTTGGTTTACAGCCCTATCAGCCATCAGAGAAGGCCTCCTTCAGTCACCACCAGCTTCCAGCAGTATCTAACTGGTGCACATTGCCTATTGAAAACTAGTCAGGCCTCTCCCCACAGAA
Source organism: Pithys albifrons albifrons (assembly GCF_047495875.1). NCBI lineage: Eukaryota > Metazoa > Chordata > Aves > Passeriformes > Thamnophilidae > Pithys > Pithys albifrons. Next base: position 58,773,347 of record NC_092463.1, on the reverse strand, counting down.
TGATCACTTAGTAAATTTTCCCTGTGAAGCTTTTTGGAAAAGAGAAATTTTACTTCTGACTAGTGTCTGTGAAGGAACATAATGCTGATCCTAGTTTTCAAGAGTAATTTTTGAGCATAAAATGGCAAAAAAAAATCATCAAATTATATTTGCTTTGGCTTTACAGTGCCAACTCTGTCACTACGCTGTGGTAACACAGACCCTCATTCACCTCACTTTAGATTCTCAGCCTGCTCAACATAAACATACATACATAGTCTTGAACCATTTTATAAAGGCCTTAGAGAATTCAAAAGAAATTTAAACATTTACTGATGTCTTACACAGACCTGAACAAGATTACTGGGAGTACAAGTTGCCTTCCAGATGCTCATTTTCACTGTCATTATCGCATACTCTGGTATTATCTAGAAAGGCACATCAAAACCGAAAGACTGAGGTAGTTCCCTGTTCTACAGCTGTCAAAGCTGACATCAGGATTCCATACATTTCCTCTGAAGTTGATACCATTCTGATTAATTTCTGAAGCTGATACGATCCTGATTATGCAAATGCTTGGCTATTGGAAGATAAGTACAATGCTTTTAATTTGTACTTATATTTTAAAACATCCTCACTCATCATTTGACTCATTTTATATATAAATCTGTGTGACAGAGAATATATTTCTATGTGTTCCTTTATATTTGAGCATTACATACTTGGGAAGGGTATTGATCAGTAATTAGCAGAATATCATTAGATGTTGTCACACCAAAATATTTGATTGTTGATTCACAGAGTGTGTGACTAGATCATATTTGTATAAAAGTGAATCTTAGCCATATAAGTAAACCCAGTATTATATTTAGAATGAGAAAGGTGGTTTCACGTACTAGTAAAATTGAGCAAGAATGATAATAAAACTTGAAAAAAGAAGGAGTGAATATCAAGTTAATTACAAATAAATCAAATAAATACCTCGAGCTATTTTTTTTCAGTATTTGTTTATGTGTCATTAATATTAATGCCCTTTAAAACATAAAAACAGAAAGGTCAATAAAAAGTTGAGTCCACCAGCCATAAAGGGCTAGATTCTTTTAGACAATTCACAGTCATCACATTACATACGTAAATTTCAAGGAGCCAATATCCAATTTTCTGTGGTTTCTTTCTTCCCACACATGTCACACTTCAAATTGGTTTTGACAACTAAACAATGTTTCTTTTATTTCATTATAATTCCCTTATCTAGAGTCAAAGCTTCATGACAATTCCATACAAAGAAACATGAAAAGACTTTCTGGTAAATAGGTTCCTTATTTTAAAGATTTCTTACAAAGATACACTGGCAAACAATCCAGCTGCATGGGTTTCTGCAGGCAATATCTAACTCTCACCCTACCTCACAAATCTGACTATAGATCCAATTCTCATGATAAATATTCAACCTCCTAAAACACCCCAAAAACACCTCAGATTATCCTTCATACCTCATTTCTGCATGTTTTGTTTTGTTTTGTTTTTTTTCCTTGGGGCTGGAGCATCTGTGTTAATACCCAACCATCAGCACACACACTTTAAATTTACCAAACACAATTAAAAAAAAGAGTTGCCCTTTGTGTAAGATATATTCACTTCTACTTTTCCCAGTTTATGTATAAATGTAACTTCATTCCTTAAAGCATATATATTTGAGAAGGGGATGCTGCCAGTGCTTACTAATGCACAAAACAGAGGGAGTCAGTGCTTACCCAAATTCTTATCACCCAGACACCGCAGAAAAACTGAAGGCTTACCAGAAGAAAGCTGCAAAAATGAATCAGCAACACATTGTGGGGCCAGTTTTCATGCCAGACTTGAGTCAATGCATGTCTCAGAAGGAGCCACAGAACCGCCTGGCTGTGGTTCCCAGAGGGGGTGCCCCACCTTGCACTGGCTGGGGAAGAGCCCTTTATTCCTTTCCCTCTGACTCCCACAGCCACTCCTGCAGTGCCAGAGGTGTTGGGAGGGTTGTGTGATACATCCCTATGGCCTGAACAGAGGGAGGGAGTTCAGATCCACTCCTCAGTGCTCTGTGAGGAAGGCTGGAACGGGCCAAATACTCCGACCTACGTTGGCACAATAAAACTGCAAAAGACAGAAGGTAGGTATAAACCCAACAGACTAGCAAAGGCATAAGCTTTGAAGTAAGAAAGAACTCAAGAAAACAGTCATAGGATCTTTAACAGTCTCAACTGGTGTATCCCCTGATTTTGTGACACAGTTGAAAATTGCATTGCTGGTGTTCTCTCAGTGCCAGGTCATCACGTTCAACATGCAGTCTGAGATAGGTGGAAAGACCATTTAATGAATCCCAAACACAGGGCGGGAAGGAACCTCCTAAATCAAAATTAATTGCCTTCTATCACAAGCCACATCATCATAAAATCTGGTTTATAAATTAATCATATTTCATGTTAACAGTACCTTGGCATCTCTCTCCCGTTTCCATTGTCAGACAGCACTGCTGGCATCTCCCTCCTTCAGTCCTCAGAGATCTCCTCATTTCCAGCCCAAATGTATCATCTAGGACCAGGTGATACACAATTTGTCCTTGTGCCAATATTTTCTCTTCTCTTAAGCAGCTGAATTGTCTGATGTTCACTTCTTTACCTTGCAAAGAGCAAGTGAGCTCTCTTACATCTTACCTTTGCCAGGCTAAACACCGAGCTGTCTGAGTCTCCTCTCCGCAGAGACATTCTCCATCCCATCGATAATCCCTGCAGCCTTTTCCTGCACCTCTTTCATTTGGAACCACATTGCTGAAACAGGGACAAGAACAGCATGCAGCAATTTAGATGACATGTAGCATTGTCACATATATGACCTTAGTGGTTTGCTGTCCCTTTTGTGAACACTTCTCCAGGGACATCAAACTATTGCATTTCTCAACAACCCACATCACAGTGGTGTCTCACCCTCATCCTGTGATCTGCTGATGGATTCTTCTTTTTGTTGTCACTTCCAATTGATTAGCTCAGATCTTGCAAAAGAAACCCTTAGGACTAGTTTGTAAAAGCATAGCATCATGCTTTGCAGCATTAAATGACTTCCTATTTCCATTATCCTCAGTCATCAAATTTGTTCTTTACGAAGTTAATATCTTAATAACACCGACTTCATAATTTGTGGCTTTGCAATAATTTAATTATGCTGTACCTGCTTTTTATTCTAGTGTTGTTATGTAACAATGATTAAACTGTGGCCTTTAAAGAAAACTGCATCCAATCTACTTCCAATCAAAAGTTTCTACTTTTAGAACAGGTTTTTCTAGAATCCTTCAGCTACCTTACAGGCTTCCTCTTATTTACCTCTATTCCTTCTTTTATTGAGGGCAGGTTTAAATGAAAAAAATCCTTTACATGAAGAATTGTTTATCAGAGAGATGTGGTAAATTCAGTGTGTGCTATCCCATTTTGAATCAATCTCCAGAACTTTTTGTTTGCTTATGTTAACTATCTTCTTTTAACTTCCTCTCTAAAATTCTGAATACTATTAAAGCTTGGACAACAGACAGTTACCAAGGTCCATCCTCACCCCCATGCATACACTTCTTAAAACTGTTATTCTTCTGGTTTTGGCACCATATACAATTTTACTGATCTTTTAAAATATAAAGGAACTACAGGAACCATAGTTTCACATGCCTCTCTTTTTTTCTTAGAGTTATTCAGTTTTTTTCTCTCCTTCTTTCCTCTTGCCAGCTTTGTATATTATTCTTTCCAAGTTTTCATTTTATTTTGGCTTTACTGAGATTATATTTTCCTACTTTCTATGCTCATTAAGAACATTGTTGCTTCCTTGACAACCCCCTCACCACCACCCAACTCCAACTGGTTTGGCCAAAACTAGATTATCCTCAGTCTATACCTCATTTACATTAAATGCAAGTCCCACTTTCTCTCACCAACTTCTCTCCTTCAAAAATATAGAAAAGGAACTATTTACCATTGGTTGACATTGAATTTCTTTCTCTAGTCTAAGACATCCTGATTTTGGCACTTGTCATGTAAAACTTACCACTCAGTTTTCCCACCCACAAGAGATCTCTTCTTCAATTCATGGGCTTCTTTCCCAAGTTCTAGTTGGATTTTTCTTCTTCATAATCCTTCAGATGGTTATGCAGCTTAATATCACAAAACTGGACCTCAAAACCTTCCTTACAAGTTTATACCCTCTGGGTTAAGATGCAAATTTCAAACATGTTCAAACCAAAAGTAGAGAGCAATTCCAGGTTCTGAGTTCTACAGTCTGAGTGACTCCAATGAATAGCTCTTTACTTTGATGTCTTTGAATAATTTCTTCAAAACCAGTCTGAGATATATTTCTATTTAATTTGAAATTAATCAAAGGATGAACCAAGGAAGGTTTTCTCTGTGAACAGCTTCTTATTATATACTCACTTCTTACCAGAGCATAGTATTGCCTTTTATTTCTTCTGTAACAACTTGATAATGAAAATTATCATTTTCATGCTGAATTAAAATTGTGTCCTACTACCAATTTCTCAGTTTTTCACCCATTTTTTGTGGAACATTAAATCTCTTTATCACAACACAATTCTTGCAGTGCTCAGTCAAACCATGTAACCAGGGTTTTTCCTCACAACTAAAATTCAGTCAGGTAGCATACAGCTCACTGCTGATAATTTTCTCATTAGGTCATAACTGAACTAACAGTGAAGCATTTGAGTCCCAGCCCCCTTGTTTTAGCCATTCTGCCCTTTTGTATTCCTTTACAGATTGCTTAGCACAGGAAGCCACCTATCACCCTAATTTCTGTATTTCCTAAATGAAGCACACCATGTTCCAGACCCCACTGCTTACCCACCTTGATTTCAGACTATGGTTTGGTGCCCAGTCCATGCCAGGTAAGCCTATTCGTCTTATGTTGAGGTCCTTGGCATTGCTTAGCCCACAAACATCATGTCCTCTGTAGATTTTCTAATCAGATCAGACACTTCTCTTAATTACCTTGCCACATACCTGACTATTGTTACCAACACCCTTTTGCCTCTCCTGATTAATGTTCCCAACAAGTGCCACAAGGCTACAGTGAGCGAGGGGAACCGTCGCAAATTCTCCTGAAGTTTCACTTTCTTTTAATGATAGATTAGTACACTTTTCATCTCCTTAATTTCCATTTAAAGGGTAAAATTATTTCACACAATTATCAATGGTTCTTTATATGTATATTAACAAACGCAGGTAAGCTGCCATAGTTGTCATAGAGATTTTCTTTATATCATTTCCCTTTTAATAAAAGAACTATAATTGTCACTCTCGTGCTTGAAAAGCCAGCAGATAGTATGGCTGATAATGGTTAGCTCAGAGCCTGAGCAGAGAGAGCAATGCAGCCAATCCTCACTCAATGGGATCGACATTTCATTCCTACCAGAGCTACAGCTGAGCATTAGACCCACTGCAAGGTTTGATGCTTGAAATCAAAGGCATTGTAATGAGTTTAGCTGGCATCTGGTGGATCCGAATAATTGTGCTATGAAGTCCACCTTGGCAAATTCTCTTAGTATTGGCGGTATTACTTAAAAAAAGTCCCAAAAATATCACACAAAAGAGATTTGGGAAGAAGAAAATGGACAAAAGAATACAGAAAAAAACAAAAAGTATTTTTGTTATGGGCCTTCTACTAAACATATTCCCCAATATGGACTTTAAAAAGAACATAAATTATGAGAATTTTACACCCATTCCCTATTTGAGACTAGTTTATTACTGTATGATAGAAATATTTCATTTTGAAGCACATGTTTCTTCTTGGGAAGTAAAAGAAGTGTAGTTCTAGCAAAGGTTAAGGTCTGGGGTTTTTGAAGAAGTCTCTTTTTCTGTGATGATTCATGACCCTTTTACCTTGAAGGACCCCATCAAATGACTCAGGCTGTCAAGGGTACGTTAGAAAGTTTGATTCTTCCACAAAAGTATAAAAGTAAAGAAGAAAGTTAATTGCAGGCTGCATGCCTTTCAGAAAGCCTTTATATCTCTGGATTAAGAAAAGAAAAGTCTGATACTTTGGGACTAGTGTTTCTGGAGATGAGCAAAGGTGTTAAAAGGAAGTCTCATTAGGAAGGACATAGTCCTCATCACTGAACATCTCAAACAAAATAATATATTTGAAGCCATCCAGCTTTAAGAGGGAATTCTGCAGTATTTACAGTTCTGCCATGTGGCAGGTGTTCACCCTTGTGAACAAAACCTACACACAAGAAAAGGATGGGAAGAGACACAGCCAGCTTCCTGCTTTGTTCTGTTCTGACACCTCTGCATTTCTGCCTGACCCAAACAGATATCACAAAAGCCATCTGACAAAAATTAATGTAACATTTGACAAGCAATTAAAATAAAACAATTAAATTCAGTGTAATTAAATCTCTATTGATTACTCTATACACTTTCAAAATCATACAGATATGATTTCACCCACTGCTCTTATTTACTTGCAGCTTAGAAGCTTAAGAACAGCTCTTTGAAACTGCAGAGAGAAATGAAAAAGAACTTAGTTGCCCAAAAATGAAATCAAGCAATACAGAGAGGATATAGTTCTGGACTTAAAGCTTTGGTCAGATTTAAACCTTATCCATAAGGCAATAGCCTGAGTGTAAAAATCTTCCCCTCTGCACTGCAGTGAAAACCACACTGAATCCTGACCATCAATAGAGGCTTCTGGTAGAACACAGGACATGTAAATGCAATTATAGAGCAGAAATCCCCTGGCAAGAGAGGGAAAAAAAGTCAAAACACCAAAGGGTCTGAAATGCTGGGGAAAGCCTTGGGAACACTGACTTAGTGTGATTATATGTGCAGGTGTATCCCATCTGCAAGCAATTGCGAGTCTTCCTACCTATTTTGTATTTAATGTCGTATCACGTATTAGCAGCACGGTGCCATAAAGGGAAACGGCCACTGCAAGACTGTAGCAAATAAAATACTCTCAAGAAACAAGGTTGCTGCTTTGCCAAAATGCTCTGTTAAAATGCTTTGCTGCCCTCTCCCTTCCCAAGCAGCATAAGGGATTATTTTTCCATCAGGAAGAGCCAGATTCTGTAGTGCATTCCTAAAATTCATAGTATTGTGCTAAATAGCCTGAATATTGCTTACACCACCACGTTTAGCACACAGTGCTGGGTTTGTTGTGTCTCAGGAAAGTTCTGCTGTAGTCTGATCATCAGTGCCTACCACTGTCCTTTTTGGGGTACTGACAGACCTTCTGACAGTGTTACTCAGTTGTAGCAGCACCCAACAGCAGGTACCAAACTCTACTAAAGCAGAGATGTCTTCCTTGCTTATTAGTGATGGTCACAGATGGGAAGGAATTGGGTGTCTCACACTTTGTGTGAACCCCCCTGAGAAACCCAAATCTGAGAGAACAAACTGCATTCCAGAGAAATAACATGTCACATATATCTTTAGTTTTTACACTCTATGACCTTACTTAAGGATATAAAATTTTTTCCTTCTCAACAGAAAACTATGAATTTCTGAGAAAATATTTAGTGTACATACAAAATAAAAAGCTTTGCTTGAAATAAATTTTTCTAATTATTTTTATCAAATAATATTAAAATTTATTTCAAGTATGATATGCTCATACTCCACATACGGCCATATTTGCAAATACAAAATCTGAGCACAAAGAAACCCAAGCTGGCTGAGGACAGTCAACTTTTTTATTGAACATTCACTGTTGGCTTATTTTCTATTATTCTCCATCTGAGAATTGTTTGAAAGTTAAAGAAGTTTGACTCCAGGAGAATTACTGTAATTTATACAAGGATAATATTGGTGTAGTCTTTCAGCAACAATTTTTTAAGGAAAATAAAGAGACTTTTTCTGTATGTTGATACATATTGCCAGAGTGACAGAACAGTACTTAGGAGAGAAGGGTTTTGCAACAATCTTCACTTCTACTTTTCATTTAGAAGAATACCTGTACTGGGCAAACAAATGCAAAGCAAATATTCCGTCTCTGGGCTCTGCACGGCACCATCACAAAACTTTTGGGCAAGAAAAAAGGCAATTCTACTCAAAACATGCATGAAAGCTCCCAGAGTATGTTCTCCAGATACCTTGCTTTAGTTCTACAATATTGCTTCAAGTGTTGCTAGATATGCTACTTCCTGCAAGTAACCAAAATGTGAAAGAGCTCGTGATAACTAAATCATGGGATGTTTTGGGTTGGAAGGGACTTTAAGGATCATCCAGTTCCAACCTCCTGCCACAGGGCAGGGATACCTTCCATTGGACCAGGTTGATCAAAGCCCCATCCAGCCTGGCCTTGGACACTTCTGAGGATGGGGCATGCCCAGCTTCTCTGGGCAGCCTGTGCCGGGGCCTCACCACCCTCACAGGAAGAATTCTTTCCTGATATTGATTCCAACCCTGTCCTCTGTCAGTCTGAAGCCATTGCCCCTTGTCCTGTCACTTACGTGCCCTTGCAAATAGTCTCTCTCCACCTGTCTTGTAGGTCCCTTTAGGCACTGGAAAGCTGCTGCGAGGTCTCCCTGGAGCCTTCTGTTCTCCAGGCTGAACAACCCCAACTCTCTCAGTCTGTCTCCATGTGAGAGGTGCTCCAACTCTGACCAAACCCTTTAGACAAGATGAAAAAAGTGATTAATAAAGAGTTTGTGTGATTTTAGGTGCTTTCTCAGGCAGTAGTTTTGCTCTTGGTAAAATGCAGTTAAACACGCACCATAAACAAAAGCATCCATCAGAAAGTTACAAGCCCAGTGGGTTCATTGCAGACAGGGCTGTTGCACTAAGTTGTTGAAACACTGCATAAAATAAACCACAGGGGGATTTATGTGTTTGCTCAGTTTTGAGGGTTTTTTCTTCCATACTCATAGTGTTACAAAGCCAGTAAATACTTGTAATAGCAGTAGTACCTATGTGGTTGATAGCTCACAAACAGCTTAGGCAATTAGAAGCTGTTTTATTTGGAAAGAACACATTAATATTGTCCAGGACAGCATAAGGGCAAGTCGTGGTGTTGCCTGTGTGAGACTGACTGTGATAAGGAGATTATAGGAGCTTGGCAGTGTGATAAGCCTCTGTGGACTGAATAATTTCATAGGCTTGGGAAGAATGAAAGTGCTTTGGCTGTATTGGATAGCACAGAATGCACAGATCCCTGAGCCAGGGCTGAGCAAGGTGCCTGCAGAACCAGAAGCAGAAGAGTCACACAATTATAACCCTGCACACTCTTAATTACCCATTTTTGCAGTTCCCTCCAATCACTCAGGAAGCAGGGTGCATGTGGAATAGCAAACATAACCAACAAGCAAGGGAAAATAAATAATTAGAACCATATATGCTGAAAAAACCCCAGAACACCCATCCTGATCATTCAGTAATAATTTATCTGAAAATTTCTTCTGCAACTTGTAACTTTACCTGATTTATTCAACTTTGTGAGCAGAATAAAAGACTGGTAAGGCAGACACACCAGGATATTATTTTAGAAAGCCACATACAAATGGCAGAATCAGCATCAGTGATTTGTGACTACTATTGAAGAAATTAGAAATAATTGCAACCTTTCATTACAAAACCTGTCATTTGGTATCTGCAAGCAATTTGGTGTAAAACTAATCTTGACAACTGAGTCATTGCCAAACCTAATAATTTGCTGCATAAACTTTAAACCTTATAATTGCTCAAGGTGAATGCAAGAATCCATAGCATTAACCATTACTATATCAAGACCAAACCAGGCAGTTCCTGATTCAAAGGAATTGGGACTTTGGGATCAGGGTCTTAATTTTTTTTTCCACTTTGAACATAATTTGTGTTAATATGAGCTTAAATTTCATGGGAAAAAAAAGAATCCATCAGTGAAAGACATAACAACGTTTCCACTGAGCAAGCTTATTTCAGATTGCTCACATGAACTGCTGAATTCACAAATGTTGCTTGACTGGGTTCAGGATTTTCCAAACTTGTACCTAAAATGATTCAGTCAAAAGAACAAACACAACTGCACAAAGTGAAAAATCCATTTGTATTTATCACAAATCGGATTAAAGCCAACAGAATGTTTCAGGGTGTAGACTGGGGATGAAGCAACCTCACCACACACAGGCAACAGCTATGCCTGTATCCCTCAGTCACATCCCACTTCCATTCCTAGACATCTTCCCCTGTAAGAGTTCCTACCCAGTTTACAATTAAAAAAAACCTCAAACAAACCCAACAACTTCTTTTATCATTTTCTAAACATTGGTTTATACCTTAAAATATAATTGATCTGCCACTACCCCACCAGAACTTTCACCAGTTTCTCGTAAACCTGATGTGAAATCAGCCTTTTGCATCTATCCCTCTGTCATGGAAATTATATCAAAAAGCTCCATTTGAAGCCTATCTTGTTTTGCCACCTACCATTGTTATAACATAATTACCATCTGCAACTATTTGTAACATACCTATACCTAGATCCTGTTTTTTCTTTTAATTCTGTTTCAAGGATTCGCAGAGCAAGGTGGGTTGGTAAAGGATTTCATTCAGATGCTCCCACAACATGTGAACATAAAGTTCAAGTCACAGCCTGGGGCAGAGCATTATTGGAAGATAAAAAGAAAAACCCTGTCCTGCAACATGTTGAAAGCTTCCCAAATGGTGAGAGTTATTTTAGAAAGCTTATTTTAGGTAAAAGAAAGATTTTTCAAGGAAGAGGTATCATAAGATTACACATTACAAAGGTTGCTTTCTGAAGCAAAGTGGAATTATTTTACTTTCACTTCTTTTTTCAATATATCCTACTTCTCTAGGACAGAGATAAAATGTCTAGAAAAGACTAAAAACATTTTCTAGTTGACAGTAAATATGTAGGCATGAGGGTGGACTTTATTTTTTATCAAAACTCTAAGCTAGAAACTTCTTCCTTCAAAACATAAAATTATTAATTGAAAAAAACTCCCCATCTCAAGCACTTGAGTAAAATATATTCTGGATTTGCATACAAAAAGTATAAAGATTTCTCAGAATACTATTTTCTACACATTTCAAGGGATCTTGAAAAATGAAATGTTAAAAGTCCATTCTACCAGTTCTACCCTAAATCAAACCTACATCCTTAATGAATAATTATGAAATGAATTTGATGTTGTGAAGCAAAACTTCCAAGAAAAATAGACCGATTTTTGCACTGAGCTTAAAAATAAAATTAAATCTAGAGTTTGTTTTATTGTTATTACTCCGATAAACCCCACAAAGACTACAAAAACCCAGAGCTCTAGTAGCTACAATTAAGAACTAAGTCTCTGGAGGGGAAAATGAGTAATTTTTTACATATTGAAGTTGTCCTTATTTTCAACCAAAGCAGCTGAAATATTTGATTTCTCTCATGTGTTTCCAGTGCAAGTGACCTCCGTATACAGTCAGGCACCTACATCAAGTGCAATGTTAGCCTTGTTAATGCAAACAAGTTCTTTATTGATCTGCTGTAGTGAAGACTTGAGCCTGCACAGTAAAATAATAAGGCAAAAAAAAATCCACGTACAATTAAAAAAAAGGGGGGTTTGGTTCGATTCAGTGTTTGTTAGAGCTCACTATTGACAAAAGCTACTTCAATAAATTTCACATAAAAGTGGAAATCTTCAACCATTTTTCCATTTATCACGATAGTCCAAGTAATCCAAGGTCCAAATGACTGAAACAACAAAGAAAACTGACTGAAGTTTTACCTTATTAAAGCTATTCAAAGAAGTGATTTTCCCTCTTGGCCACAGTGGTCTGAATGTAACAAACAGGCACAGTGTGGAAGGCCCAGGCCATGTGGGTAGTAACGAGGCAGTGCTTCTTTATGAAACAACAAGAAAATACATACAAAGTTAAAAGGGGAATCTTTACAAGGAAAATCAGTAAATGTGGGGTTGATTTTGCCCATTTATTCCCCTAACCTGTCACGCTGTAATTGAGTTTCAAGTTTAGTTAGATTTTCCTTGCCCCTCACCTAGAATTTAAGCAAGCAGTGTGTTAAATCACTGCAAATGGACTCTGGCTTTCTGGCCCCCAAGAGAGTGTGGCTGTCCACTAATGTATATTTAAAAATAGTTTTGTTTTGGGCAAAGCTCCTCTTTGTGCCCCTGAGCATTAAATGGTGAATAGATTTCAATGGTTGATCACAGTGAGATGAATTTTACTTCAGTCTGAATTGGCAAGTGTCCACACTGCAGCTGAATGAGAGGAATCCAAGTTTTCCTCCTTTCATTCTAAACAAGGTCATTACCCCATTAATTCATTTGCTTGTATGAAGTATGAAAACTTGTAGAGTTCAAATATCAAATATTTCATCAAATATTTTCTTAACTAAGTACAAAGGAACAAAAACCTGAGAAGGCTTCTGCATAAGTATGAAGGAAGAGAAATACTCAAAATCACTGCTGTGGTTCCTTCTGCAAAGGTTCTCTTTCACCAACATTGTGCTTCAGATGCCAATGCCAGAATACACAGAAATAGGCTTCAAAGTTTGTATGGAACTTCACAACCTTAAAGAGAAATACAAAAAAGGTAGAGAGAAAAAACCAAACATGGTTTTTGCAAGATTATACAGATTAAGATTCTGTGGATAAAGCACACACAAAGCAAAAGTCCAGTTAGTAATAGAAGCTTCAAAATATATGTTATACAAATATTAAAGGTATTAAACCTAAACTCCTGGAAGTCCACTATAATTGCTTCTTTTATATCTGGCATTGCACTTCAAGTGCTGAATTCCTTAGCTTCCAAGAGCAGACTTATGGAAATGCTGTACTATTTGATTTGGCACTATTCACAAGCCTTGGCAGATGATCAAAAATAGAGGGCACAGAAGAGCAGGAAAAGCCTTAAGAAACTGTCTGGGCTGCTGTTGTTACTGCCTCCACAGAGAGAAAACTTACTTGTAAGCACAAAATAGCAATATGAATTACTCTTGTTTAATTTTAGACTGCTCTTTTATATATCTTGACAAAGTAAATATCAGCATTTCTTCAACAGATACTAATTCACATCCAGCTGAACTTACATCTCTTCACTCGCCAACACTAGAAATTTTATTTTTATCTAGTTGCAATATTTTGGAATATATGAGTCACTAATGTTGCAAACTAACTGAAAACTCGAGACCAAACTGTTACAGAAAGCAGCAAGAAGAAAGCAGGAAAATTTAAAAGGTACTTAAAAAAATTTCAAAATTATAACATGATTAAAACTGGAAGAATTAAAACCTTCTGTCTATAAATATCCAGGGAACATAGAGGGCCCAATAATAAGCTGGGGAGTCCTGAAAAGCTGACAAGAAAATTCTGCTCATGTAGAATACCAGGGGTAGAGGAGGGGAGGAGGATGTCCAAGTCACCGAGGCTGCAGAAAGTAATAGCAGGATGCTTACACATGACTGGAAATTCAAGGAAAAGCTTTCCATGTAAACAGGAATCACCAGGTATCAATCACAAAAACTTTTACATGCAGTGCTCAACTTCTCCTAAGGTAGGGCCATGTCCAGTGACAGGGCCCAGGGAAGGCACAAGAGTCACTTGCCAACACCCCAGTCTCTGTTTTCTTACAGCTGAGAGCAGATACAGGAGACAAGGCACACCGTGATGTCTCCCCTGCCTCTGGTGACAGCATGTCCCTCCCAAACCTGCATGGCCATAGGGTACTCCCAGTTGTGCTGAGCGTTGCTGCGGTGGGAGCAGCGAGGAGAAAGAGAAGCTTGCGCCTCAAAGGGGAATTACTACTTCGAGCAGTTTAACTCCTATTCACATTTGGACTTGGAGAGCTGCCAGGTTACCAGGGAAGTGACTCATACAGAGCAGCTGCTGCCCAGTTATGATCTTCTCTCTTCCCAGTCTTCCTCCACAAACATGGAGCACATCCCTGTTGGCAAGCTGGGGCTTTTTAAGGCCCCCACAGCCAAGAGAGAGACAGACTTCTTTGCCTGCCTACGGCTTTGGCTTTATGTCCTCCCCGGCTCTGCTTGTGGAGCAAGCGGAGCAAAGCATATTGTTCTCTGTGCAGCTCAGCAGTGCTGGGTGCTACCCTAGGGGAACGGGCAGGAGGGATGGAAAACAAAAGAAACTGTTCCAGTTTGTGCACAGCTGCTTCTGGCTCAACGGTTAGGACAGTCAGATGACTCAACCTATAGTCCAGCCACCAGCAGACACAGAGACACACTCTGTAAACACAGCAGCACGCTCTGCTATAAAGCTCAGTACAACTGTTATGCACAAGAAATTAATCCTCACAAAGGGTTACATAAAAGCTGTCCCACCACCTTCCTCTTTTTCCAAGATTTTGACATTGCTTTCCCTTTCCTCCTCATCTGCCACTCCTGCATGTACTGGCTCCAGAGAAGAGCAACAAGGCTGGTGAAGGGACTGGAGCACAGGTCCTATGGGGAGAGACTGAGGGAGCTGGGGGTGCTTAGTCTGGAGAAGAGGCTCAGAGGTGACCTCATCACTGTCTAGAACTACCTGAAGGGAAGTTCTAGCCAGCTGGGGGTTGGTCTCTTCTCCCAGGCACTCAGCAATAGGACAAGGGGGCACGGGCTCAAGCTCTGCCAGGGGACATTTTAGTTGGAGATCAGAAAAAAATTCTTTCCAGAGAGAGTAATCAGGCATTGGAATGGGCTGCCCAGAGAGGGGGTGGATTCCTCATCCCTGGAGGTTTTTAAACTGAGATTGGCCGTGGCACTGAGTGCAAGGATCTGGTAGACGGACTGGAGTTGGACCAAGGGTTGGACTTGATGATCTCAGAGGTCTTTTTCAACCCAATTGATTCTATTTCTATTCTATGACTAGGGACAGACATGTACCTTAGCGAGCATGAATGCAGAAAAAAAGGCTTCTTCTTCACAATGCTTTCATCTCCTTATTTCAATATTTTAAAGTCTTTTATGGTCAGCTACACTCAGATTTGCCACATTACAAAAACGGAAGCAAAGCTTCCCAAAATCAGAAGTTTTGTCTCATGTCCCTTTTGAAAGTGAGCCTGAAGGCTCTACTGCTAAACGCGCTCCTTGCATATGTACCTGCACAAGTGCATTAAACGGAAGATCTCCCCTTCTAAGTTTATTGTTCAAGGGCTTTACTATACTATTTTGACAGGTATTCTTGTGACAGTTCAAAACCAGAATGCATTCCCCACAGACAAAGACTTTTTACTGATTTCCTTCAACCATCCTTTCAGAGTGCAGGGTATGAATACTGGGTTGTTGTTCTAAAGCAGAACTACCCAAGTGAGCAGCATCCAAGAGTGATGCATGTCTGTGCAGTTGTGTTAGATAAAAAAAAAATATAAATTCATCTAGTGGCCAAATTCCAGTTGCAGTTATGGTCCCTTAATGAAATTACATCTTAATGGAACTGACCTAGTTATACATTAAGACTACTGTACCTAAAATATAACATAGATGGAAACATATTCTTTGTCATTTTAGCTGCAATTTGTGATATTGATTTTAACCCCAGATGAGACCTTGATCTAACTAAGTGCACTGTGAATCCAAAAATCCTGACCTCCAGCCCAAACATTTGTTCTTTATTATAAGTGCAAGCAGAGCGCTCACATTTGGGTGACGGATGTGACCCCAATCTCGCAGTTAACACTCTGGTTCAGAGAGAAATCCTGCTGCATGCAGCTTTATTGGTGGGAAAGATATGCCAGAGTGCTCACCCACACAAAGTAATGACTCCAAGTTCTCGGTGACACCAAAACCACCAGGTTATTTTCTTGCAAAATAGAAAACAAAGCAAACCTAAGAGTCACAGTGCAAGTTCGCAAACAGAAAAAGTAATCTTTGATTCCTTTATACTGGTGAAAATTCAGGGAGAAAATCTTTAAGACATTGTTAGAGAAGAATTGTTAAAACTCCCATCACAAGACCCTCCTGCCCTGACTGAGATGTTCTTGAAAGATTTATTCATTGCAACTAGAAACACAGGAAAATTCTAGAGATTTATAAGACTTATGTGCTTGTTCTCCCTATAGTGACACCTGGACCTCCCCCAGGTATTTAGGTGCTTATTTCCTCCTGGTTTAACTGGGCACATAAACGCCTTTAAACCTATTCATGTTTCAGCATCGCTGCTCTTCCACCCAGTAAACGAAGGTAATACCATCTCCCTGTTTCAAAGAGGGAAAATAAGAATGAACTACTAACATCACTGAGTCATTTCAAATTCTGTATAGTCACCTAAATGACTTTGAGGACTTGGGAGTCAGGGAGCTTAGAAACACAGGCACAGAGCAGCCCCATTGAGTGGTACAGGCTTACTACCCAGAGTGAACGAGATGCTGAAAAGTAACTTCATCACAACAACAGGATTTAAAAAAAAAAAAAAAAAGGAAATTGTGATTCTGAGTCTCCTACAAGTAGAGGAGACAGGTTGTCTAATCTCCTCTGTGCCTTTCAAAGAATCTCTTTAAGGAATTATTAGACTTTTTATGAATGAACTACTCCTTCCTTACAAAGTTGACTCCACATCTAAACCATGGAGCAAATCAAATCTAGTGGACCCTTTTAATCCAGGAGAGCCTCTCTACGTGACTAGAAAGACAGAGTCTCTTTAAACTGATCTATTCAGTTTGATAGGCAGTTACAAATGTTCATCTCTCTTCCCTTCTTGCAGACATGAAGAAGGGAGCAGCACTGTCTTGGGACTCATACACTTCACAGCATTGTATATTAAATCCCTAGAAAGTAATAGCACATAGGAAGAACAACAGCAAGCAGAGTCACCTGTTATGCAGTACTGTAATTACTGTAACCTTCAGTTTTAAATAAGGAAATCCATAGAAATAATCCAACCAAAAAAACCCCCAAAATATAATCAAGCCCCTCTATAACCTTCAGTTTTAAATAAGGAAATCCATAGAAATAATCCAACCAAAAACCCCCAAAATATAATCAAGCCCATATTTACTAGTGGTTCAGTTGACGTACTTGAACGGCACCAGAGTGTTCTGCAGGGAACTGGAATTAAGACTAGATTTGCTAACTTGCCAACACTTCTGATTGTCAATGAAAATACAAAGCATCAGAAGTACAGAAAACTGAAGAGCATTATCCAAGTTTTTAACAACAGCAGAGGGCACATGTATGCAGAAGACATAAAATTAATTCATTGCATGTCCCTAGACTTTACTGAACGAGTGCAAACATAACAAACTTTTAAAATGCCAAAAGTAAAAGATCAGAATCACGTCTGACTTAGCAGACGACCTCTGATCAGTCATTTTCCCTTTAGCACATAATTTCTGGGGTTTTATTTACATATTATGGTATTGCATGGACTTAAATGGTTTAAGTGAGTTCGCTGCTGGAAGTAGCTCAACACTTATTTTGGATGGGAGTGCTTTGCTCTGGGAGTCTAACTGACCTCAGGAGATGAGGCTAGAAAAGGAAACAATTTTATCTTCACCACTGTGAAAGACTGTAAGTGTGCAAAACCCTAAACACTTCAACTCTTTTTGCATGCCTCAGTAAGTCTTCAGGATTAGACTCAGGAACAAAGCCTTAACATTTTTATTTAGTAAGCAATTTCAAAATGCTAAAGAAAGACAAAGAGAATACCACAAAAGGGAAAAGAGGGGGAGAAAAATTACCATCTAATAGAAAAAAAAGGTGTGCTCTTCCCACAGTAATTCTCCCTACCCCATAAGAATTTATTCTAAGCCTATCTAATGGTTTTCTTTTTGAACAGGATGACAAAGAAGTTCTTGGGAAGATACTGCTTCATATGATATAGAATTTTCAATGGTGCAGGTAAGATTAGAGAATTCTGAACTTTGATAACAGCAACATAACTTTCTGATGAGACAAAAATCAAGAAGCTTTGAAAGCTCTAAAACATCATCAACCAGACAAGCAATCATAAACAACCCATGAACACTTTATTCCTGAACATGTTCAGTCACCACCTTCCTGCAATAGCTTCTCTAGAAACCCCAAATCTACGAGGATGACAAAATTTAAAATATCAAAAGAAGCCTGTGAGAGGCAGCAGAAAAAAACCCACACAACAGTGTATTTCAGGTATTGCAGAAGCATATATTACATTTGCCCTTCAGATCAGCACAGATCAGCCTTACAACACTCAAGTTATGAGTGATGTATTGGAGTCCTCCTTTTCCCAAAAACTTCCTTATGGAAGAAAAGAGTTGCGTGTGCAGCACAGTAGATTTATATGTACCTCAATGTCATCTCCTATTCTGAGCAAGAATTGCTTTAAATTATTCTACTAACACAACAGAGCATTTTTATGGCATCTGGTTTTCTGCCCTTAGACTGAGCACCCTGTAAGGCACAGACAGGACCTTTCTGGAAAGCAGCCAACTGCCCCCCTCAAAATAATGACATTTACTCGGTGAGAATTAATTCTACTAAAGTAAAGTACAACAAACAATTGAGATACTCTGGTTTGATTTTACAGAGATGAGCTGCAGTGAAATTCTGAAATAAATGATAACACCAAAGGAAAAATCCTTCACTGTTGTCAAACTGTTCGGAAAGTGTTAACATGGTTCATTCATTTTCAGCTGCAATGCCATGTTGAGAACATACTTTTGCTGGTCTGCAGTTGATTGATGTACATTACTCATATCAGGCTAATGGCACTTTATTTTCCAACAGTAGCAAGTAATGAGTGACCTTGAGTGCATATTGTTTTGCTGAGAGGTTTTGTTGCTCTGTGTACTCTAAGAGCACCCCCAAGGAAATGAGGGCCCTGTACTGGTGTTTTTCAGCAAACCTCATTTCTTTCATGGCTTTCTGTAAAAGAATTTGATACAGGGATAGAAGCTAACCTCGGTGAGTAAATGAAATATTGATCCACACTACTCTGGCCTTGCCTTCACCTTGTCCCAGGGCTGTGAGTTACTGACTTTTCCGTTTTGGCTGTAATAGGAATTATTACAACAGGCCTGTGCGAGTAATTACTTGGCATGGCAAAAAGGAGGGCCCATCATATATTTCTGTAGAGACGTTAGTTTCCATCAGGCCAGCAGTCTGCTTTTTTGGCCCTGTCTTTTCTACTCTTGATTCAATTCCTTTAACCATCATTAATCATGTTCCTTGTCAGTAGAAGTTTATCAAAAGTATTAAGTGAGCAAGGTTGCGTGGCCTCCTTAAAAAAAAAAAAAGAAGAAAGAAAAAAGAAAGAAAAAAAAAAGAAGCCAAGAAAAAGAAGCACCAATGCAGGGCAGTAAATTTCAAAATATGGAAGGCTGGTTCCATGATATATGAGTGTCTCTTCAGCTGGAATGAGCAGTTTGTTTTAGTGATAGATATTGTAGTTTGAGCCATGATAGAAACCTTCTCAAGTTTATATGTCATGGACTATCATTTATGAGAGACCATGTGTTTCTAAATGGTGAAGGTCATGGCTGATGGCAAAAGTAAAAGCAGTAGTGATTCATTAAAAATAGTTAATAGGGCCTGCTGTTGACAGGGATAAATAGCAACACCCTGTGTTTTCAACCCACAAGCAACTAGTTTAGGCAATGCTTCTTCTGTGTTTCCACCACTCCCAATTGCCAGACAGCTGTGAACATACACAGAGACATAAGCAAGATTGCTTCCACCCTGTTAATAATAGATGCAGGATGGGTTTCCAATGTGAATGACTTCTCTGGATACAGATTTTCCAACCAGCAGCCTTGACAGATTGACTAAACATCCAGCTCCCAGTGATTTGTTAGCTAATAATCAAGTTTACGCTGTGCACTGAATTCTTAGGGACCAAACACATTTGCTAACTCCACTGCTGGGATCCCATCCTTCAGTGTGAACACCACCTAACTTCTTGGGTGAGCCCCTGTGACATCAGTGGAGACTTTGCTTGCATAAAGGACACTAAGATGGGACATGATAGCATTGGCATGGCTAAAATACTAATGGTCTTTATAGTATCCTCATTCAGAAAAATGTAATTCCTTAAGGTATTTTTGTGCAATTCAGAAAATGTACTCTTAAATTTCAGTCAGAAAGAAAAGATTTTAACTGGTTGTTGTGATGCTGTTCCTTTCTCTGTTTTGTTTTTTTTCTCTTTATTTTTAAAGTGCAAACACACAACGATCATCTCAAAACAGAGGTTTGCTGCACTTGGAAAAGTTTACAAATATAGTTTGCCAAACAGATTTGGGACTGCATTTTAAAAAATAGTTTGGTTAATGACCTCTCATGAAAACAACCTTACAGCATATACCAATGACAGCCCTTGGATTGCCTGTGGTTTTGTTTGACTGGTTGTTAAATACAGAGAGAAACTACTAATATATAGTCATTGACTATATATAACTACTAATACATAGTCATTATTTCCAGGCTGAAAAACTAGAGGAAGAGATGGTTCCTATTTCATTTCTGATCCTCTTTTGCCAGCTCAATGTTTTCTTCTGGCTGTACTGGTGTTTCCCTACCTGTCACAAATTAACATGAGCACAAGGGGGTATTCTCATTGATTTTAGGAGAAAAATATGTTTATCATTCTGCTCAAGTGGTTTCATCCATGAGCTTTTTCTCAGCTATTTAGAGAGTTTCATTTGTTAGTTGATCCTGAAGCACTATCAAAATGAATACAATTAATGACTTCTCTAGGAGTTGATCGTGCTGTGCTTGAGTGGACACTGGAACAATAACAGCAGCAAAGAGAAAAAAAGAAAAAGAAAGAAAAAAATGAAATCATCTGGTTAATTAAAAATAGTAACAAAGAAAGGAAATGAAAGTGAATCCATTAAGGCTTGGTTAATTCTGCCATTTCCAGTCCTTTCTTCTTCATATGATACATATGCTTTGCAGCTGCCCAGATCAGAGCTGAAACCCTGTAATTACAGAAGCTCCCTCACTTTCTTTCCTCTTCCTTTACTGTGGAAAAAGAAGTTTAATTTTTCCTTACTTGCTAGCTGAATACAAATGCCTTCTTAGGCAAGCTAGGAGACAGGATGTTGTGCAGCTGATAACCCTGCATAAAAACCCCTTCGTAAAAACCCTTTCTCTTCAAAATTTTTACTTTTTTAGGCACTAATTAAATGCTACTTCCCTTGGCCAATCATCTGCAGAAACAACACCAGCCTTTAAATTAGAGAGGCAGACAGTGAAAAATATTTGATTATTAAGTAGAAAGGTAAATGAGATATCTGTTGTGATTATTTTAAAGCTTATCTTTTGATACTGCTATAAAAGAATCAGTTATTCTAATATAGTCATCTTGAGAAAGACAGCCTGCACTGGTTACAAATTGACTTTTTATGGAGAAAATAAGACTGTTCCTAACCTATTGCACTGATATTATATTTTGTTAATATTTTATGAAATAAAAGTCCTCCCATTAAGGGTGGCAAATTGCTTTATAATTATAGCACTTCGCACAGTAGAATGACTACTTCATTTTATGGAGAAAAGCTCAAAATACAATTTCATTATCATCCAGTGTCTTTTCATCCTTCTAAAGGTTTCAGCAGAAAGTACTGTTATATGCTTCTCAAATCTCCCCTTTTCCAAATATTGGTTCAATTTAAAGAAAGGAAAATTATGATTCCTGTTCCGCGCTGCTCACTGCTAATGAAATAGTTGTGTACAATGACCATTTGTACCTAGATCTAAATGGATGAAATGAACAAAGTGAACAACTATAAAATATGGACCTTTCAACTTCTACATTCAAAGGCTGATTTATATCAGTATGAGCACTGAGTTAACTCAAGTGGTTTAGAAACAGATTTAGTTAAATCTGTGCAACTCCCCGGTGCAGTCTCTCTTAAATCAGTTTAAGAGAACCTTAAATCAATTTAGTGTGATGGGGTTTATAGATCTGAATTGGTTTCTAGACCAATTTAGTTAAAACAGGTATCCAAGTTATAATCAGACCGTCTCCCAGTCAATCACTCTGATCTCAGCCCAAATCAGTAACTTCTGCAGCTCTCAGATGAGAGCAAATTCGCAGCACCAACGATTTTTTTCCATCTTTCCTCTTTTAAGATTTTGATAGAACCATTAAAGTCTTCTGCTGGAAAGCATCAACAGTCTGGCACATGTACAATCTTATCTCCTACCTGAACATCCCAGTGACACTTTTGGTGCCCAGGCCTGCAAAGCCAAAGGTTATTTGATTTCCAGTGGGGTGCTGTGTTTGCTGGAAGGTCATCCCCCTGCAGCACCATCAATATTGCAGCACCTATTCTGCAAATGAAAACTCAATGGCTACGTATTACTGGGAAATGCTCTCTGTAAAACATTCTTATTCTAGAGGCATTAGTCCTAAAATACCCTCATTTAATCAGATACAAGGCAGAAACAGCTATCAATCATAAAAACAAACAAATAAACAAACCTCCCTCTCCCCCCTTCCTTCTACTCTAAGAACTCTGTGGAACAATCTCTAGAGACATTATTCATTCCACACTCACAAAGCAACATTAAAACAGAAAATCACCCAAAACTCAACCCCGAAGAGAGGCTCTTTTAACATCAAGAAGTCTGAAATGTAGCCTTTGGATGCTAAAGATTTAAACCAACTTAAATGTCAAAGTGGGAAAGAACTGATTGTCCTGATCATGGAGATTTAACAACAGGAGAGGATCAAGAAACTCCAATTCTCCAGTACTATGAACCCTTCCCAAACACTACATAATATATAAACCTCTCTACAAATTAGATTTGGTTTGGGTTTTTTTCTCCCTCTATACCTACAGAGTACACCTTTTACATTTACTCTTTTTTTCCCCCCTTCTCTTCCCTACTTTTGATTAGTGCCATGACATCTTGTCCTACAGTTTCTGATTTTACAGGTTTAATTGCTGACCAGTGAACTTCAGTGCTTGAGGAAGGTGCAGGATGCATCTTCTGCATCTGCAGGATAAATGTAATTTCCTCCATATGTGGAGCATTGTCCCTGCACCACATATGTTTAATAAAATTTGGTATTTATTGGACAAGAAGATGCAAAAATAATTTGCCTTTAACTCTTTCACATCAATTGTGTATTTCAGCCCTTCAGAGCTTGTTCACTGCACAGAAACACTTGATTCATTTAAAAAAGGTAAAATGACCCTGTGGCACAACTGGGAGGATCAGAGACTGAAGAAAACATGTCCTTGTTTGTGCTATGAAAATTTGTCTACTTAATAGATTGTCATTTAAATACCTCTCTGACTTAAAAACATTAAACCCAGCAGAACTCTAAACACTGAACTTTCTTTTAAAATAAGCAATCAATATATTACTCAGCCAGGATTTTATGAGGTTATTCATCTGAGATAATAATTTTATTACCATATAGTCACCCAAAGGCATAAGTAAAAAATATTTAGGGTGAAAATATTAACGTCCTACTTTTTGTCAGTATTGTGGCATGACATTAATCTCCATTTCAGGGGACCTTACAATAAAAGTCTGAGAGGTGTTGAATGAACAACCAAGACACTGGGTTGGCAGATGAAGCTGAGGCAGCACCCAGATGGGTATGAAACTTCCCTCTGTGAATCCTTCAAGACAGTTATGAAAGTCTCACTTACTTTAAATGGCTTGTTGCTGTCAGGGACAGATTCCAGTGGGGTTTTGATACTTAGAGTAGAACTTCAGGATCCCTGTGTACTGATCATGGAAGGGATATCAGTGAAGGAAGATGTCCTTACCCATTTAGATTATTAGAATGCAAACCAAAGATCAATTACTATTTTGGTTTAAATACACTTCTAAGCAAGACATTTCCACATGTGATTCTTTGTTGCATTTAAAGACTGGAACACAAATGGCTTCAAATTTCAGTTACAGTGTGGAGGAAGAGAGGGGTTTGAGCCATTATGGCAAGAGTTGAAAAGAGAAAGAGGGAAAAGGGATGTTTTTCCAGTCTTGCCCTGGCCTGCAGCCCCCCTTCTCACGTGATATCTGAGCTCTGGGATGACATCACTGCAATGTCAACCCAGACTTTTCCCTCATTCCCAAATTTTGTTACATACCACAATTTTTACACATAAGGACCCTTCCATTATTTCTGCACTGGCTCTGTACCAATATAAGTGCTGGCAAAAATCTAAAACATTTTTCAAGGAGTGATTAATTGTACAAGTGTTCTGAGATACACAAAAAATATTCGCTCATTTGAATTACCCTCTCAGGCTCCTACTAGCTGAGATGACTTTGCAAAAGTTTATAGTACATCTTGACTGATTTCAAACAAAAATTTCAGGCACATGCACTCCAGCCAACAGTCAGAAACAAGTTAAACAGGCAGGTTTCTCTTGCCTGCTCTTAAACAACTTGGAATATTTTTGCAGGCAGCCATAAAGCCTGATCAGCTTAAACATAGAATAATAGAATCCTAGAATCGATTGGGTTGGAAAAGACCTCCAAGGTCATCAAGTCCAATCCTTGGTCCAACTCCAGTCCCTTTACCAGATCATGGCACTCAGTGCCACGGCCAATTTCAGTTTAAAAACCTCCAGGGATGGGGAATCCACCCCTTCTCTGGGCAGCCCATTCCAGTGCCTGATTACTCTCTCTGGAAAGAATTTCTTTCTGATCTCCAACTTAAATTTCCCCTGGCAGAGCTTGAGCCCGTGCCCCCTTGTCCTGTTGCTGAGTGCCTGGGAGAAGAGACCAACCCCCAGCTGGCTAGAACTGCCCTTCAGGTAGTTCTAGACAGTGCTGAGGTAACCTCTAATGCAACACATTTTGCAGCATGGGTGCCTTGTGCAGCTGGCCTAAGAGGGCCTCAGAGCTGCTGGGTGGCACCAGAGGCACCGGAGCCCTGCCCTGCCCAGCCTTCCTGCCTTCCCACCTATGTGCTCTTTGTAACTTGTGCTGAGCCAAGCTTTACCCTGGTACTAAGGAGCTGGTGATTCATTCAGGAGTACTTGCCACTAAACAGAAGAATGAGGCTCTATTTTCACCACCTTTGTGAAGATGGACATTCTGCTGTGTAAACCCTGCATGCTTTTACAGCACTTGTGCCTTAGATAAAAACACACCTCGTAAAAATGGTTGGTGCATTAGAGGGAATACATGGGCTTCTTATCCAAACACAAGTCTCAGTTTAGTCTTATTACTTATCTAGCTTTTGCTCCCCTACATTTTAGATCAGAATTGCTTTGGTACTGGTCAAATAAACCAAAGTAGGGATTAACAAAACTGCTGTAGTTTTATGAGTGGATCCTCCTGGGAGAGGTCAGCTGAGTCTGTTCCTTCCTAAAAAGACATTTTTAATCTTTCTATTTTCATTCTCATGACATAGCTTTTGCTGCTATAAACAAAAAGGTGATACAAATGCATATTGAAATGCAGCACATTACATTTCCCAGCTCCTCTCAATTGCATAATATTTCAACAAAATGCCAAAATGCTACTATTGAGTCTCCTGCTTCCAGCAGAACAAAGAACAGGAGCAGCTCAAATCATTTAAGTCAGTCTTACTTTACCTTTATGTTTTGTGTTGCTTATACGCCATTACAAAAAAACTTATGCATCCCTTTAAAGATTGTTTTGCAGAAAGAATATGTGTGTGTGTATGTATATATATATATGGATACTGTCAGACTCTAAAGTAAATATTTGTACTTTCTGGTAGCTAACAGTATATCAGAACCTACAGGGTTTTTCTCCCCCTTTTGTTTCCTGTTCTCATTAAAATATTTTTTAATGAAAATGTCATTGGCATGTCACATCATTTCACCCACAGTCTACTCTCAGATGCTCATTACTCTTATTCTTGAGACAAATGTTAGTCTAAGAACAAAAAACCTTTTTCCCTTTAGGAGAAGTAGGAAAGTATAAGAAAATAAATATAAACTAACTCATCAACAAACCCCATTCACATCAGGATGTTGTCTCAAGTGTTCCAGTATTAATTAAACACCCTAAAATTGCTACATTCACTTCCTTCTAGGCATTATCTTCAATTTTCTTCAGTATACATTTGTATTTTGAAAGAAACCTTTATTTAATACACTGAACAAGACCACAGAATTCTAAAAGCAAAGGGTTAGAAATTAAAGAAAAACTGATTAGAGATACAGAAAAATGTAGGTTCACAGAACTGAAGTACATGTAAGAAATCAAAGGCCTGGAAATCTCATGCTGCTAGCCAATGCTCTCAACCCAACTGGTTAATTAACATTTTTCCAATCAGCTTTATTCCTAAATGAATCTCCACAGCAATTATTAATCCCTAGACAAATTATTAGCACACACACATACATATATTCATCATAATCAAAGGAGTCAGGCAATCGAGAGTTGAAAGCACAAAAGGACAAATACCAGAAGCAGGTTGAATTCCTGGAACTCTGAGGCTTTGTATCCAAACTTCATCAGCCAGAGAAAACCCAGCTAAGCCATGAAATACAGATGTAACTTGGTTCTGACACCTGCAAGTAAGGCTGCCTAACTGCAAAATTTCAATGCAAAACACTTGAGGTGTCTTAAAGTGGCCCACTTGATAGGAAGATTTAATCACAGCAATGGGTTGTGGGCTCTAGAGGTATGCCATTTTTCAGACAATGAAAAGACTGCCAGTTTTATCAGTGGACAAATTTATCAGAGCAAAAAACTTGCACAATATGAGACAAAAGTTTAACTAACTTAGTTCTAAATTGCCTACATTCATAAAGACTACTGACTTCAGAAAGCACAGTAGATACAGCTGTATCTTTGAGTTCACTCAGCAAGGACCCAAACGTGGCTCCTCTCCTACCATGCACCATTTGGGAAACAGTCCTCTCTTTTATTTTGTCAGGAGCTCATTTCTGACACGTGTCTGCTGGGAAAGAAAGGGCAGGAAAATAATCTCTTTTCTGACAGTAATATTGCCAGTAAGAAAAACACTTAAATGCTATCTTAAAATTAACAGGTTATTTAAATTATTGCCTCCTGGAAGTTTATCAGTTGGAAAACAGAAAGTCAGATACTGCTTTTGAAGTCTGTAAATTGAAACCTTTATTTTTCAGAGGCTTTTGGGTCATGGCATGGCCCAAACCAAAATAAAGGTGTAGGTAATTATGAAACAGAAACTTCAATTCAGATTCCATCTTTCTGATCCACAAAGCTCATTTTCCCCCTAGTGCTTTCCTTTAAGCCAAGTAATTAGTGCTTTATGAGAGATCCTAATAGTGAAACTGCAGCTCCATCTGTGACTGTTTATACAAATTACGTACCTCATCATGTATTACTAGTGGTGCAAAAGAGAAAGATGTGTATGGTATATTTCTGTATTTTACTGGTATGATGCTTTTAAGAGTTGTATTTTGTTTAAAGAAAGAAGTATTGTCAAAACAGTGATCCCAGAAGTAGCTATAAATTACGACCAAAATTAAAGTAACAAGACTATTTTGTTCCAATACATATCCAAATAGTAATTTCTCAGGCTCTCTCTTATAACCTTCTTGAGACAGGTAAATATTTTTTTTTACTAAGAAGGAGGTAGAGTGTCTAGAAAAATAAATACATTAAAAAAGGAAACATTCCTTTTCCTTCTCTAACAGTTTTCTGCAGCTTGATTTTGAAACACGGGGGGGGGGGGGGACAAAAAGAAACCGTTAGTTGAAATACTGCTGCACTGTAACAAATAAAACATTTTTATAAGCCTTGAATTCAATGGCAAACACACAAGCCAGGGCAGAGGCAGAGCAGGAAGCTTCCCAAGCCTCAGGCTGTGCTGGCAGGGCTGGCACAAGCAGCGTTCCCTCTCTCCACCCCAAAGAGCAAGGTCTTTGTCTCCTCAGCCGCCTGCGGGGCTGTGTGTCCCCAGTGCCAGCGCTCCCTGCAGGGGCAGCGCCGCAGAGAGCTCGGTGAGCACGAGGGGATGCAAAGGATAGCCCAGCCTGGAAGCCTCTCAAGCCAGCCCGACTACCCACAGCATGAACTGTAAAACTGCATCCCCGCGGTTTACAGATTTTAGTTACAGAATTTATATAAAGAGCTTGAATGGTGGTGTTATGCTTCTCAGGCTATGGATGCACAGCTAACTTTTAAAAGTTGTGATACACTTGTATCCAGGCAAGTTTCAAACACCTCAGTATTACACAGAAATAACAGGTAGAACTTAGAACAGAGAGTTTAGCTGATCATTTAAAGTTTGGATGTAAAGCCAAAGTACTGTTAATTCACACTATCCAACCCTAACTATACTTTAATTAATGCCAGATTAGCAGATATTTTCATACCCCCAGAACTTGCTTTGTATCCACATGAGCGTGTCTATGAGCATCTTGCTGCCAAGCCTTGTAGCTCCAGAAGCAAACCAGTCCCCATCCCACAAACACACTCTAACACCAAGGATGCTTCTCATTAGCTACACTTCCTCCTACATAGGGGGGTATTTTTGCTTGGAGCCTGCTTTTTTAGGCACCAAGTAAAAATACCCCCCTACGTAGGAGGAAGTGCAGTTTGGTTTTCAATCCAGGGCATGTTTGTCACAGCTAAGAAAATAATGCATAGTTTCTAAAATAATATATGCCTAGCCATATTCTCTAAAGGGTTTTACGTGAGTAAACAGAAATTAAGTTTTAGCATGAAAAAGGCCACTGTAGGTACTTCTCCATGGCTCCCATCTCCTATTTGCCCCACCCCAGAGCCTTTACCCTTCCCAGAACATTCCCTGTCCAGAAGAAGCTAAAGATTTTAGCACACCACCACAGAGAAATTACACCACTTTCGACAGAGGTCAGACTTGAAGTGCAAATAATTTTTAACAAAAGGCATCTAAAATAAGAAAAGCATTTCCCTCTCCCTTCCCCAGGTGTGCTAAGCCAGTGAGGAGTGCCGGGGATGTGGGAGCTGCCTGGTGCCCTGATGGCAGGATGGGACAGGCACCCTGGCCCTGAAAAAGGTGAGTTCCCTTAGTTCCCACAGAGCCTCAGAAACTTGTGACACCCCCACACAGGCAAAATATCTGCTGAATGAAAACAGGGGCAAAATCAGCTTCACTGTGCAAACCAAGAGCGACGTGGAAGATGCAGTGTGTTCTCTACCACTGTTTTTCCACACCCAGCTGTGCCTCTTCCCAGCAAGAGTCACCAGACAGCACAAACTCCACTTTACTGATCTTGCCAAGTTATGGCTGGTCCACTGTTCCTGTTTGGGTTTTAGTCACTGCAGCATCCCTGGCCCTGGATCATTTCATCTCTTCCATGACAGGATCTGATTTCCACCCTCATAACTGTGCCTGCCAAGGGAGCAATGTCAGGCTGTGCACAACGAGCAGCTGAGACCAGCACCGTGGCCGAGGGGTGTTTGCTCTACTTCACCTCATTTCTACAGACCTGGCACACCTCGGTTCACGTGACCAGCCTCCCCCCAGTTAGGGCATCTCCGAGGGAAGCATAATTCTCCATAGCATCTACAAGGCAGGTGCTGTGCAGGAACTTCCCTGTGCCTCAAAGAGGCTCCCCAGGTTCAGGCTGCAGCTTTGGAGACGTGAGAAGTCCCAGGATGTTGCAATGCACTCCAACATTGCCATCTCTCTGATATGCCCAACCATCAATACTGAATGGAGCGCGTGAATGGTTATTTTTCAGCATCGTGCTCAAGACTCCTCGATCTCAAAAGGCTGCTCATACATCATGCAGTATAAAAGCTAATACAATTGCAGGA
The DNA here is from genome assembly GCF_047495875.1 of Pithys albifrons albifrons. Classification (NCBI taxonomy): domain Eukaryota; kingdom Metazoa; phylum Chordata; class Aves; order Passeriformes; family Thamnophilidae; genus Pithys; species Pithys albifrons. The sequence continues at coordinate 58,743,746 of NC_092463.1, read as the reverse complement.
GGTGTAGTACATGGCCAAGGTCAGGGACATTTTCTCTCCACTCGCACTTTCTAAGCACTTAACAAAAGCTTGTCTTAAACAATAGGTTTGATATGATAAAGATAAAACAGCCTACACTCCTGATGAGCAATGGTATTGTGTTTATTCTTTTAACCTTTGCAGGGGATGATAGTTAAGAATTGAGAAATCCAAGTAATGCACAATTAATGGGCTAATTTGTGATTATTTATCACTATTTCTCACATATATCAACTGCTACTTACAAATGGCCTGCTAAATACCAATTTGTAAATAGAGAAAGAGGATTTTTACACAGCACATACCCTGCCTAGTTTGGCTGCACATCTACAATCCCAGAGCACTGGGAAATAATGAATGTGTGGAGACCAGAATGCAAGTATTTAAATAATTCAGAGGTGCAATATTCAACCCCAAAGTTTTGCTTTATTTGTTCTGAAAAAATACACCCAATAGAAAGGTCTTCTATTAGAAAGAAGCTCTAGAAAGAAAATTCCCATAATTACACATCTTCTATTCTTGAATAATACTAATTTTTTTCTAAGTAAATATTCAAAAATCAAGGAAAATGTTACTTTAATATTGATAATGACTATTAGCAACACATTTAGAAATGCTACCTGAGGAACTGTTGAGCATAATTTAATGCAATATTACCAAATAAAACCAATATGTTTTTGGGGCACCTCAATGTTAGCCTTCCCCATGAAATAAATTAAAAATAAATAAATAAAACATACAGTACCTTGCCTACACTGTAATTTGTCAACTGTTGAGGAAATTGGCATGTCTTTTCTGCTGATTTATTAGTTAATCCCAACAATTCATTGCAGAAAAGGCCAACAATGAATTACAATGTGAGGAAAAATTAAGCAGTACATTTAAAAAATGTCTAACTATGCAGCCCTTAAAGCAAACTCCCAAGATCTCATATACCTAGCTAAAATATTTTGGTACTATGGTAGACAATAATTCAACAGTTTCAAATATTCTTCTCTACTACGTGTTATATTCTTTACAGTAACTTTGCTAATATTTTTCCTTAGATTTGGTTTCAACTATATTTGAAAACTCTATAACCCTTGTGTTCCCAAAATATAAAACACAAAGGGGCACTGGATCTATTATGTCAGTTTTCTAAGCAGCGGGACACACTCTGGGAATTTCTGTGCATCAACTAAACCAATCATTTCATTTAAACCAATGAGTAATCCTGTTCATTGTAACGGGACTACTTGCTAAGCATTAGACAGGTTTTTAAATTAAAAAAAAAAAAACAACAAAAAACATAGGACTATACACACTTAGAGAATTACCTTCTTTTCACATAAAATAACCTGCACAGCTTTAAATTACTGTTCATTTAACATAAGTTCTCAGAGAAGTGTTACACAAGTCAGAGGTGTAGAGTTTCTTGAACTCTGAAGGATAATGAAGGAAAGCACCAGGGAACACAGGACCTCAGGTCCCCCTTTCCCTGTCACTCCCACACTCACAGCCTTCGCCAGGACTGAACTGCCAAGTCAAAGTTGGTATTGGTTTTCACATTGTATTTCTATGCTTCTTTCCTTTAATTTTTAAAAAATATATCAGCTGCAGCTGGTATGTGTGCAATATTTGTCATCAGACTTTTCTTTCTGTTAGGCTTCAGATGCAAGAAATAAAAAATCCCTTCAGCTGAGGTATAGAAGCCATGCAAACTGAACCCCACTTGCTGCTTTGGGACATAATTCAAAGCCTAAATATAGTCAATGGGAGTCTTGAAAAAGCATAGCAGGTTTGTAGCAAACACATTTTGAGGGTAAACCCACACTGCACAATACAGCATTGTGCACAAAAATACCAGAGGCAGCTTATGGTCCCTTTCTGGTTACACCCTCAGCTTACACTTCCTTTTTAGGTAAGATTTTTAAACAGAGCATTGGGCTCCACTCTGACTCCATTTAGGTTTTCTCTCTCCTGGTGCTTCTTTTTGAGAGCAGGGCCAGATTCTCAATAGCTAGTTTGCAACCTGACTTTATTCAAAGCAAAATTATGCACATTTGTTCTCCCATCAGATCTGCATTAGCTTAATTATAGTTTCGGGGTACACAACATGATTGTTTATGAGCTGCATCCTTTAATTTTGGCCCTACAATATCTCTGTTGTAATTCTATCCAATGCTCTGTAATTTGGTCCATGATTGTAAATTTCATCGGAATTTCTTTAAATCGAAGTTCCAGAGCACCTTTTTTTCCTGAGCTCTTCAGTGCAGTTCATTTAATTGATCGACCCTTAACTGAGACATTTCTTAAATTCTTCCCTTCTGACATCACTCTGATGTTTACATACCTCCTTCCATGTAATTTAAACTGAATCGTTTGTGATCACTTCTTTCAAAGTCGTCATCCTCACACTCCTCATAACTCACTAAAATTAAACCCAAGGTATCATCATCATATGGTTGGCTGCACACAGCACACACAAAAATGAATTTTGCCACCTTAAGAATAAGCATAAAAGGCCTTCCAAGACAGAATTCGGTGCTTCTGTGTCTCTTCAGGCACAAAGCGTCGCCTTTATCCTGCAACCAAAAGTAAGCAAACAAATCTTGTCTTTGCCATGACCACCTACTCTTTAAGCAGTGAACTCCTCGGGAAGTCAGACAAGAGCAATAACCTGCTTAGCAGAGCACTGTGAGCTCCAGGTGCCCTTGCTCGGCAGTGCTGCCATCCCATCCCATTTGGCACTCCCACGCTTTGCTCAGCAGCTGTCAGAGGAACAAATGGCACTGTGGGGGCTGCACAGGCTGAGCTCCTGCAGTACAGCCGTGCTGGGCTACAGATCAGCCAGCCCTGCAGGTTGGGCCAGCACCGCCAGCCAAAGGCAGCAACGTGGGGCACAGAGGAGCAGTTTATGAAACACAGTGGGGCTTTCAGAACACCAGATCCATTGATAAACTAGCACTTCATCTAGATTTGATGTTTACCCAGCTGATTCTTTTAACTGGATAATAATACCTGAAGGGAAGGTCTAGCCAGGTGGGGGTTGGTCTCTTCTCCCAGGCACTCAGCAATAGGACAAGGGGGCACGGGCTCAAGCTCTGCCAGGGCAAATTGAAGTTGGAGATCAGAAAGAAATTCTTTCCAGAGAGAGTAATCAGGCACTGGAATGGCCTCCCCAGAGAGGGGGTGGATTCACCATCCCTGGAGGATTTTAACCTGAGATTGGCCGTGGCACTGAGTGCCATGATCTGGTAAAGGGACTGGAGTTGGACCAAGGGTTGGACATGATGATCTCGCAGGTCTTTTCCAACCCAATCAATTCCATGATTCTATGATAATACTATACTATGTATTCCTTCTGGAGAACAGACATGCTTATTTTAAAAATAACAGTAACAAAAATAAATCAACAAAACTCAAACCAAATTCAGACAATAAATTCTAGGCTTCTATTATTCTAGCTATTATTTCAGTAAATTTCAAAGTATGCAACCAGCCAGCAAGCTGTAACTAAACCAGGGAATCTGGGAAAGAACAAATCTCTAAAAATAACAAGACATTATTTAGAGCAAATATTCTAAAATAACAAATAGTTGTTAAGTTAGCTCTAAAAATTAATCCCACTTTTCACCCTTAGAAGACAGGCTAACATGCCTAGAAATATCACAGCAATCAGAATACAAGATAGAAAAGCTCAAAACAAGAGCTACTCTTAAAAAATTAGGAAATCGGGGCGTTTGGTTTTGTTTGGGGGATTGGGTTCCTTTTTCCTCCTTTTCTTTTTTTCTTTTTTTTTTCTTCTCCTTCTCAAGCTGAGAGGTACCACTTTTGGGTCCCACCTAGCCCAGAATGGTTGACATGAGCCAGTAGTTCCCATCACCTTTCAAGAAGAAACAGGCATGTGCCCATCATCTCACCCAGGCAGACAGCACTTGGTGTACCAGCAAGGGCTGACAGGAAAAGCTGGGAAGAAGCTTCCAGTATTGCCACTCCCAAACTTTGTATTCCACCAGGATACATAATGTTCGCCCACTCTGCACTGTCAGATCACACATTGTGCACTTTGTCACAGTCAAAGGACTGCCACGATGTTTGTGATGGGAGCACAGACCTGAAGGCACCCACCCTCCTGCATCAGAGCTGACCTTGAACATCCCAAGCCATCAGAAACCAGGAGATCACTAAGGAAGCCTCAGACCTTTATCCAAACATCACACCAACAAACCCCAAGCAAATACAGACAAGCAAAATTGAAATTACTACCCAAGTAATTTACCAAATAAATTTGTGAGAAACACATCAAAATAGTTTGTAAGGGGAAAAAACATTTTTGAAGATCAATTTTCTTACTGGTCAATTGTCAGCAAATTGTCCAGCAACAGCAATGCAAGGCCAGACTCAATGAATTTCTCTGCTTAGGGAAATCTGAACCTTTATTTCTCACTCCACAAGCCAAAATCACACACAGCTTCTCAGTTTCTGCTGTTGCTAATCCTTTAGTTACAAAAAAATATAAATTATTTAGTGAGACAAAAGCAAACTAAAAAAAACCCCACCACCGGAAAGAAAACAATTCTATTGCTGAGTCTTACAGTCAATTTTCTGAGAGATACAAGTCCAAATTCATGTTGGAGAAGTAAAGTAGCAGTCTTCTCTTTGTGCTCATTTAAATTTGAATGATATGATTTGTTCATTTTTTTACCCTTTCATTGAGATGAGATAATAGGAAGTTAACATCTGCTCCAAATCAAAGGTTTTTACTAGATTTTTTTCCCCTCAGACAACCTGAATACCCTAATTAAAAAACAAACAAACAAAAAACAACACAAAAACCCCAAACCCAAACAACAAAACAAAAAACAAACAACCCCCCCAACAATTATTTTCAGGTGCTTAATTGTGATTGCAATCTGGAACCAACAGGATTACCAAGAAGAGACACAACTATGAGGTCCATCAATTGGCTGATAGTCTAGAAACTAGATACGAATTATTAAACCCCAACAACAAATTACTTGCCAAGAAATCACACTAGAGCACACAGCACCTGACAGCTTATTATTGGGAAAGGTTATTATTTGGGACAGGTTATTATTGGGAAACCTATTGACAGCTTATCAGGAGTCAATACCAATACTGCCTCAGAGGAGCTTGCTGCACTAAGGAAACCTTGAGAGATCACTCTGAAAAAACCCAGATGACAAAACACATGAGAAATAGTGAACACAGCAAGAGCTGGTAGCATGATAACCTCACCAGGGCATGAATGTCACCACAAGATGAGCTGAAGAGATGCACTCAGGAATTATATTAAGGGAAAAGCAGCATTTTCAAAGAGGTATTTAGCTGTACCAGCACTCCCTCACAGAAAAACTGTCATCCAGCAATTTAAAACATAGATTTTGTGACAGAATTATAACACCAGAACATACACTGCAGAGCTTTTGTGTGTGTAACACAGTGATCTCATTTCACTTGCCAAACTGTGTTTCCAGTGCCTCTGCCTTGTACACAGGGACAGGCTCAGCTTTTGAACAGTGATGTAATTTCTGTGCATTAGATGCACCAGGTAATGCTGCCATTTCATAGAAATCCCGTATTTGTGTGATGTTATTAGTTCACATGTAAATGTATTTGATTTATCCAGTAAGAACAACAGCTACCTTATCTCATTTCCACATTACCTGAACTCCTTACCTGCTCTTTATTTCTTACATGGAGAATTTTATCATCTTTCCAAACCTGAGATTTAAGAATCTCTCTTCATTGCAATATGTCATTTCATTCTGCTGTTCCGAGGGACTTTCTGGGACCTCCAGCTCTGCTGTGTCAGCAGCTGGGGGATCCCCAGCCACAGGGACAGTGCTGAGCACAGGCCAGCAACATTGTTCAAACATTGAGAGTCTCCCCAGAGTGGCCACAGGATCAAGGGTGGCAGCAAAGGTGTTTTGTAACCACATATAGGGCACAGTTGAAGAATAATCCCACAGAATGTATGAGGTGCCCAAATTCATTCTGATTTTAATGCTTTTTGATTTTACTATACTGCTCTTCCATGTTGTCTGATAGCACTTTATAAATGTTTTATGTAAAATAAATAATTCAAGAAAGACCCTGCTTTCTTCAGTAAAGTTTATGACATCATGAGAGCTATTTTTTGTGACTATGCTGACTGCAATGATAAAAGAAAAAGGAAAACTGGGATCTAGACATTCCAAACGTGACCATTTTCTAAATCTCAGTGGTTTTTTGTGTTGCAGCAACACTATGCTCAGAACTTATTAGATATAGATTAGATATACATTGGATATAACATAGGTCTGTCCAGTTCTGGCACCATTTTTAACATTTTTCCTCCCCTCTGACCACAAAGCCAAGCCCTTAAATGAAGCAGATTGCAGATTGTTGTATTTGAATACTATAGTTTCTTTATTTCCCCATCATTTATTATCCTTTTGTTCTACTGCCTTCAGTGGCACTTCCATTATATCAGAAGGAGAACCTCCAAACTGAAAGAGCTGCTTTTGACTTAATTGAAAAAATTGAAATCTACTTTTTAAACACCTTTGGTCCATTGACATGACAACAGCCAACCAATCATAATGGTCAAAATCTGGTTAGTAAACTCTTTCTAATAAGAACACAGCTGTCCTTATATACACTCTCTCTGCAACACCTTTCTGTCAATTCTTATGAACCACTCTATAAGATCTAGACTTTACCTATATGGTACCTTTAACAGTGGTGTCTTAGTGTCAATGTATTCGATGTCAGCCCATTAACATATACACTCATCGCTCAAAGGGAATTAATAGCTTATAACACATGGTTACATATCTGTATTTCTTCCAGCTGTAAACCTAGCTCTTAATCCTTCCCTTTGGAATGTTCCCTGACTGCACAGAATCATTGTAGCATATTGAAAATCACATGAAATGAATAAATCCTGCCTGGGGCACACACATGCACAGATAGTGTCGTGCAAATCTTCCTGCAGGTCATCATAAAGTTGGAATACTTCTCACCTCCCAGGAGTCTGTCCTGGAGGAAGAAACAGGGAAAGGGACCAGGAGTGGGAAGCATTCTACTTCCCTAATTTTGTCCAGAAGGATTTTCCTATGCGTTTCTCCAATAGTCTCAAAATCTATTCAAGACAGAGTAGAAACCAAATTCCTTTCTTGAAATTTAATAAGTTTATGGTCAAAACTCTCCCTTGCCTTCACTCCAAGAAATCATCACAGCACTTTGTAACAGAAGCTTGCTGGGCTACAGACAAGCTCAAACCTCACAAACAGCCAGTAAATAAATGAGAGTTTCTTTTCTCTTTTCAGTGAAAATACTGAGCAGCCATTAAATGTCAAATGCCATTCACCATCTTTCATTACCCTCCTCACTAGATCCTACTACTAGCATGTTTCTTAGTTCTGACTCAGACAGCACTGTTTTAGAAATGTTAAAATTGCTAAAAGTGCTAGGTGAATGAATAAAACAAGTAAAAAAAAGGCATTGTTTCAGAGAATAATGAAAGTCATTAGCTTATTTTTCACTCCTATTGCTTAACAATCCAACAGTTTTGGTCTTACACGTCCATACATTATATTCTTGTCATATTTTTAAGAAGTGACACAGTCTGAGGGCAGCTAAAAACCAAACCCTGTCAAAGATTGAAGCAGGGTTAACAGCTGGAAAGCCTAATGGATCTTTACTGCAGCTGATAGAGTCGCACACATCAGTGCTGAAACAGACATTTCCAAACCAGGCGCAGTGGGATAAGAATCTTCTCATCTGAGGTACAAGCACAGAGATTAGAGCTGGCAGCAGTAGGAAAGAGATCCTTCTGTCAGAGAGCAAGGTGTCTTTCTGAAGGGATGGGAGCCCTATGCTAATGCATGCAGAGATTATAGGACCAGTAGGAATAGTTATGATCACTGTTTAATCTTCTGAATATAATAAGCCTTTCCCTCTTGTAACTTGCTCCTATCCATTCAGACCTTGAACACAATTATCCAATGTGCAGTGGTAGATGATGGGCAAGTGGTACCAACTGATACTGATGAGGCAGCACAAATCCAGTTCCATTCAGCACCAAACCTACAAAATATATCTCTAGTATTGCATCAAGGATGTTATTATTTCTTCTGGCATAATTCAAACAACAATTAAAAGAAAAAAACCCACCCCACATTATTTATCAGCTTTAATTAATGGCCTCTTGGTGGAGGCTTTACTGAAGATTCACATTTGGGGTCCCTGATCTTCCTCTAGAAAAGATGTGCACTTTTTTTTTTACACGGCCCAGTATCATTTCAACCTGTCATTAACAGTTAGAAATCAAGTGACAGAAGAGTAAAAATTTATTTAAACATTAGGAAATTGCTTGTCTGAAATGCTTCATCTTCACTGACTCCAAGCACACATGGCCCATGAGAAAGAGCAATAAAAATGCTGGCACACAAATGAACAAGAGCCCTGCAGAGCAGAGCTGCTGCCCCACTCATTGGAGAGGGTCAGTGCCCACAGGTGGCTCAGTGTAGGGATCAGTTTACAGTATCTGGAATGGAGAAAATCCTGCCAGAAATGGATTTGTGAAGAGAATCAACAAGCCACTGATAATGCTTTAACAACTGGTATTTTTTAATGTTGTTTGAATGTACACAATGTTTGCTAAAATGTCTTTTTGCAAAGTCACTGCTTCTCCTTCCCAGAATACCCTGTTATCTCAGGGCTCTGGAGGAAGGTTGCAACATGCCTGCTACCTGAACCCCTCTCCTACTGAATGTAAATCCCCTTACTCCCACTGGCCCAGAGCCAAACCCCCTCTTCTTTTCTATTGGTGGGTTTTGAATCCCTCCAAGGTCCATATAAACCCCTGACCAGCAATAAACTCACTCTTCTCCTTCTCCCTCTCCAGCGGTCTCTGTGTGTCCTTCTCAGGGGCTCTCAGAGACCACGTGGTCAGGGAAAGCAGGGAACTCATTTTCTCCTAGGTAATGGAATAACCTCCAGGACTAGGAGAATCACCATACCACTGCAGATTGCATCCCCACAACAGACAGCACCAACGAGGCAGAAAGAAACCCCAAAGGGACAGCTCAGCTCACCAGCCCATGCTGCCAGTGAGCTGCGGTCCCACAGTGGGCTGTGCCCTGCAGAGGGCCAGGTAACTGCTGAACACACCCCAGAGCAGTCTAACCACCTCATCTTACCTTCTACTCTCAGTCTTGCTCAGTGATCGCGGCTGTCAACAAACAAAACATCAATCCATCACCATGACACCAGGACACACAGCTGCTTCTTATTTCCACAGCCAAGCACAGTGTTTGTAGCAACTGCAAAATATTCTATGTAGCTTGTAAAGCAAAGTAAGTATTTAAAGCTAAACCAAATTCGCAATTTTTTTTTTATTTTCCTGAGTCTTAAGATGACCAACTAACTTAAAACTGAACCCTGACATCATTTGCTTCCTTGGAACTGGTTGTCCTAAAGTTCTCTAGGACCAAAAAAGCAATGCAAGTAGACACAAGAATGAATGAAAATGAGGGCTTTGCTTATTGAAAGAGAACTTCCAGCATTAATGCTTTCTGTAGGAATCACAGAATCACAGACTATTCTGAGTTGGAAGGGACCCACAAAAGGATCATCGAGTCCAGCTCTTTAAGTCAATGACCCACATAGGGGATTGAACCCATGACCTTGGCATTATTACAACCAAGTTTTAACCAACTGAGCTAACCTCAGGGTCAATAAAACTTATCTTAAAAATACAAGGATTTTGCTCAAACCCTAATGAAAATATTACTTTTAAAATGCAAAAAATAATATATATGCATTTTTACTCATTTCAACAGTGGAGTTAAGTCCTAGTGAAAAAGGTGCCTGCTATTAGTAATAAAACATAGTACACTAAGGGTATTTACTGAGAGAAGAACACTTTGTGCCAGTGACAGAGATGAACCTATGGAAGGTTTCTAAACTAAACAAATAAAATACAGAAAAAGTTAAAATGGTCTGTTGATTAAGTTTTGAATGAACAAGCAGCCTCCACACTTCTCACAACCCTCTAAGTGTATATCATATAGGCAATACACACTTAGGATAGCAATGCTCTAAGATAGTTCTTACTGGTATAAAATCTACCATGAGGAACAGTGCAGAGCTGGGTCTTCTAGACTCTAAACTGTGGGATATAATGATACATTCAGATTTGTTTTACATCTTAAGTGGAAACATTTCCACACAACTTGCTTTCACTCAATTTGGCATGTTCAGTGAACTTACAGATCCCATCTTCCTTCTCTGGATACTGAGGCAGTTTTGATGTTCCCTTGGGTTAAGAAAGGGTTAAAAACTTTTCTTATGTTCCTAGTAGGTTGTAAAAGAAACTGCTGAAGCTGATCAATGACCACTGTTAAGACCTGGAAACCAATTATAAACCTGAAATTTGTGATGAACAAAGCTCTGAAACACTAGGATGAAAACTACTGAATTAGTCTAGTTCATTAAAATCATTAATAGTCATGAAATGAAAACCACCAGAGTCCAAAAAGGCTTAATGCCCTATCCATATTAATTAGATGGGAGCAAATCTGAAGTGAAAAGCAGCACATGCTTTGTAGAATTAGCAATTGCTCTCTACAGACTACACAGATCTCTATTAAAATTCAGTTTAATTAAAATTGATCACGTTAAGAAACTGATGTGGTTAATTAACTGAATTCCTGAACTTCTTTTCATACATTTCACAAATGCATTGTACACTGCCTTCCTGGGTGACAGCTTATGTTGCAGTGAAAATCTTGATTTCACAGGTTAATGCTGCATGTTCCATGAGGCTTAAGTTCCCGTGTCCCCCCAGGAAATCCTGACAGCACAGGGAAAATGACAGGCCTTTGAAACTGCCAAAAACCTACCACCAGAAAGCCTGGCTGGAGTCTAAACAGTTTCTCTTTTAGATAAGTGTGAAACTCTGAGGACGTATGAGGAAATATCCCAAGAGCTGTGATCTCATAAGGTCTATCATTAGAACTACACAACATAGACAGGAAAGACGTAAATACACAGACACAAGTATCAGCACAGCCTGGCATAAACAGCCAAAGGCTCTGCTCCATGCCCTTAATGAATATAAACACACAGACAGCAACCATTTCAGTTTCTAAAACACATTGTCCCCATGTGTTTCACTGGGATGCGGGAAACAACAGGGCTTGGACAGGGGCTTAAGGCAAGAGGTGCCCAGGAACACAAGGCTGGCTCAAGCTTCAGTGGTCGCCTCTGTATGGTGATTCCCAGGGCACCAGCAACCCAGTCCCTCCAAGAGTTTGCCGTGTCATTCTCTAAACAATGAGGTAACCACTTCCAATTAACAGTGGACTTGGCAGTGCTGGGTTAAAGTTTGGACTCAATGATCTCAAGGGTCTTCTGGAAAATAAATGATTCTGTTAACCACTAGTGCCATGCCAGCCTCAGAAGAAAGACTGGATTGCATGTAATGAAGATTCATTTTAATGCATTGTTGTTTGAAACGATAGGGCACTGAATTCTGCTATTATTTTTTTGCTGTTGGGAAGATTTCATGATTTTCTTTTCCATGCCCTATTCATTGTCATGTTTTAGTCTATGGATGCAGCTTGTTTATGAAGTACAGCTGCAAACAATTCACACATCTTCACACAAACGCTTCTTACAAAGTATTGGCACATGCTCCAATGCCTTCCCCATATCATGCTGAACAAGATGAGCTTGTTCTACACAGCTACTGCTTGAAAGAAAGTGCATGGATGAACTGTTGCAGCTTCGAGGACCATGCAATGACATCTAGATTAACATCTGAACTGCCAACCAAGTGGCTTCCCAGTCTTGCAGGGAGCAGAGTGACACACGGATTCTCAAAGACTGATAAGCAATGGACACAGCTCAGCGGAGACCTCAAAGATAAACAAAATTTTTTAGAATAAGGAAGGGTGTGGCCAGACAACTCCTGAAGGAGAGTTGTCTGAAAACGGCACAAAGTCTAAACAGAGGCTAAAATAACTACCCATTAATTAGAATACAATAAATATATAATAAAGAACAGAGTTTTACATACAAATTTTACATGCATTTGATTTAAACTCACATCTATATGAATAACAGCACTGAACTGGTATAACCACGTCTCATTCTTTATTACTTCTGACCACAATGTAAATGCTAAAATGGTATTTTCTTCTCTGAATTAATTTTGCTAAAATAAAGTGCATCTGACTGCGATATAAGATACGCGACTGACTCTTAATTCCCTCATGGCCAAACCCTTGTTAATGTCTTGGCCTGTTTCAGTAAAATGATCATGGTTCAAGTAATGTAAAACACACGCGTTCAATCATTTTCCTTTTCCCTAAAGGCATATACTTTCTTATCATGGTAAAACAGGAGTCGTGTGCTGATGCATTGGAAAGCCAAAGTTCTTTTAAGCCTCATCAGGAAATTGAATACTTACTGCAACCTCTCCTTTGGAGCTGCAGAGTGAAACAAAAGCATAATGCAAACAAACACAGGAGGTTCAGTCAGCATTATCTAGTATTGCATAAACCTAAACAGCTGCCTTACAAAATGAGAATACACAAGCAAAGACCCAAAATCAAATAGCAAAATTTAACTTCAGGACAAAAAAGATACATCAATTCATATTTAAATCAGGATTTCATAGTTAATAGTTAAAATACAAGCAGTTGAAAGGAGATGCTCTTGATATGCTTGCCTTGGAAGAAGGTTTATTTTAGGACAGGATTTTCCCAAGTAACCACAAAGAGGGCAAGGCCTTAACACAGCAGGTGTGCACTCTCTACTTGTACAGCATTTTTTTATAATCCACTTTTTATAATAAAAAGGGAATATTTATATTTGGAAAAATTGAATGACAGTACAACTGGATGAAATAGAATAAAAGAAACTACATAGTAATTACAGCAGGCTCGTAAATGGTAGAAAAAAAAATCTTAGAAAATTATATGTTAAGTCACCTTACCCAGGTTTCTTAGAGACTCCTATATTAGATCTTCCATTTCTCAGAGGGGCTTCAGAATATCCTGGGCCACTGGATTGAACCTCATCTCTACATGCTGCAATGGAAGAATGAATGGGAATTGTCCTTTTCAAAGTAAAAGTCAGGGGAGCTGACAGGAATCATGAGAGCATGAAAGGGAACAAGAAATGTATGAGGATTAAATCTGTCCTTCACAGAATGGGGGCAGACCCCAAAACCTGCATGACTTCCTGGGTGCTCACTACCTGAGGTTCAGCAACTTCCAGAGCCACTTTGGCCCCAGTCTCCCTCATACTCTGGTCCCTGGACCTGCAATTCCAAAAGCTCCCAGAATGCCATGGCTCCCAGGCACACACAGGTAACATATGCTGATTTCCAAAAGAGTATAGGAAGCTCTTCCCTATCCATCTCTGCATCCATCTTTTTCCAATAACCTCTCTCCTAAGAAAGGTGACCTTCAAAAAAGAAGATCCAGGGTCTGCTCTCCACTTCTCTACTGCTAACTCCCTTCTCTTGAGGCTAACATGGTCCAAATACAAGCATTTAAATACATTTCAGCAGGGGATGGCAGAACCTGTCAGCGGTCTAAAATGAAAGGGCATTAAAAAACCAGGGAGCAATCTTTCTTATTAATTAGAATAAGATTCAAAGTCAGATCATACTTAAGAGTACCTTAAGTTCCATAAATGAACAACAACAGTTTATTCAACCCTTTCTAGCACCACCTTAGCCTACAGGTACTTTTCTAGGAGAGCAATCATTTTCACAGTACATGAGGAATAGGGCTCATGAAACAATTCCATGCCATGAACAGGCACATCACTTCAAGCAAGTCAGAATTCAGAACAAATACTTAAAACACAAATTACACCCAACAAAACTGAATTATACTTAATATAGAGCCCAAATCTTCATCATTTTATAACTACACAAAGCTACCACAAATCTATTAAGTTAGTGGTTTACCCCTGACTTATACATGAAACCAGCAAAAGGACAGAGAAAACCTTTGACCTGCCACTGTAAAGAGAGCATATGCAGCACCCCAGCTTAAACAAACCAGGATGAAAAAACACAAACTAAAATCCACATCGAGTTCTTTCACAGTCAAAAGCCAGAAGCTTCGGAAGTAAAGATGTGTTTACCAAAAGACTAGTTTAAAATCAATAATAGAAAAGTATTATACAGCTTTATGTTGTCATCATCAGTGAAAGATTATTTTATATGACTTTCACATGCCTCAAACACAAAGTATGTAAATTCAATAACCCTTCCCCTGGGCTTCTAAATACATCTTGGGCCTATTACCTGCAGCAGGAGGTACAGAATGCAGACTTTGGCTGGGCTCAGGGTAGAAGATGATGTAAATCATTTAAATGAACACGTGGAAAATGAAGGCACTGCCAGAAAGTTACTGCTGGACCTCATTTCCAAAGTCTGACTGAATGAATTAAAGGGAAATTGCAGAGACGTTCTCATAGCTGACTTTGAAAAGAACCCAGGCAATATCAATTCTCTGTAAAGCAGCACTAAAGCTACACTAGGGTACAGTTTAGTCCAATATCTTGTCAACTTGTTACCATGAAATCAATGAATGTATAAAACTTGTGTGTCTCATGCTTTCCTATGCACAGATTTAAAAATTGCATGGAATATTAGAAATTGTTTAATTATTTCTTGATGAATTCTTAAGTAGGCAAGGTTAAGTAACAGCTGCAGTCAAAATGTGGAGCTGATAGGTACTTTTCCCTAGATTGTATTTATTCATTTTATTTCCATAATGATTATATAATTTACATAATTATTGTAATTTACATAATGATTATTTGTATTCATGGGTACCTGAAAGAAGTGCTGTGTTCATACGCTGAACATTAACTACCTTCTGAAAGTTCAGGCTTGGCAGGATATTTCAAAGGAATGTTTATCTTGACTGTCTTCTTCTAACTTGAGGAAATTCCCATCAGTGTCTGACAGACTTGCTCTGTCCTGCCTTTTGCCATCTTCCTAATGGAGATCCTTCATCCTACAAAAATTGTCAAAATTCAAAACATTTGAACTGGCATTAAAATTTCAGGAAAAGGAACTAGTAATTGGATTTTTTATATGAAAGGCTACCACACTATAGAATGGCATTTGAATGACAAACTGTTCTTCTTGCAGTATGGGAAGGCAATGCACACTTTGGTGCCTGAAGTACAGAGATGTTTCATGCAAATTATATACCTTGCCATGTTATTCTAAATGTAGAATTATTTAGCTAAACACACTGAAGCTTCTTACTGATAAAATATATGAGTTATTCCTACAGCCACATTAAAACCTACATCTTAATGTTGAAATGAAAGAAAAACGTTTAAAAAATTACAAGTTAAAGCATCTAGAATGACATGGAGAATGCTGGACAGGAAGGGAGATGACACACAAAGTGTCCACCCTCAGTAACTTCAGTTACAGTTTATCATATACCAGAGCCTCTGTTTCAATAATCTGTTCTTCTGCTGTGCGTGGAACAAGGAGCTTTGGAGAAAACTCTTGCACTAATTTTGCATGAAAACACCATCTGGCCCTAAACAACTATCTAGACTATGGATCTGTTAGAGCCAAGACATGGTCAACATGATATGGAAAGGTCAAAGAAGGGTCTAATTATATTCCTTAGTACTTAGAGGCCGTGGCCACTGGAGCATGAACATAATCACTCAGGCCAAACAAGACTCATTTATAATTTTAATTATCAGTGAATCAGACATCTCTTGAAGAGTTGTCCATGTAAAAGAATTATATGACTGTTGCTCAAAATAGCTGTCTTGTTTGTCTCTGAAATAACCCCTTGAGATACCCTCAATAATTCCCTGCTGATATATTTAGAATCCATTAGTCTTCTCAGACACTGCATATTAACATAGTTGGAGTATTGTACAATTGCACACATACAAAAAAACCCCAGTCCCACCCCCCCAAAATAAAACCCCGAACCAAACCAACAAATGCATTGTGTTACAACAATACCATCCCTTACAATGGAGTTTTCGAAAATCCAGAATTCCAAACCTGAGAAATATCAGATTAGGGCAGTACATAGAATTCCATCCACTCTCTGGTGTGTAATGATGCAACATGTACAAAACAAATTGTAATGATACTTTAACAAGATTCTTGCCTCTTTCATTGGACATGGTAGAGTTTTTTTGGGGGGGAGAGGGAACTGACTTGTAACTAAAGGAACACCCACTCTGTCTGCTGGGGAAAAATGTTTTAAAAGAGACCAGGATGATACAAAGTGAAAGACTTGTCAGTGAGTAAGCCGGCTTGGGAAGTGTATACAACCTCTTCACCTGATACGGATATTGTATGACACTGTACAAATCACTTGAATCACTTTTTTGCCCTCAGATGGTCACTAATTCCTCAATTTTCGTTTTGTCAGTCTTGACCTCAGGCATTAGGTTTGATTTACAGAAGTGTGGATACAGTTCTGCAAATAGAGCTGTTCAAAAGTGACCTCAATGCAAGCTGAGCTTTCAATATATGAGGTTCTTCTTGTCACCAAGTATTCCAAAGTGGATGTCCTAAGCATCTTACATTCAGTATCCAAAAATGAGTGCCATGGTTCTGGAATAGCCCTTGTAAGCACTGTCCACCTGTCCCACTCAGCCTCAGCTTTCATCAGTTTCACTCTCCCACTGAACACTCTCTGTGCTCCCCCCTGGCCTCTACCATCAACATCTGCCCAGCTGGAAGGATCACAGGTCACTGAGGTTGGGGAGCAAGAACAGCCCTATTCCTGCAGCTGGGGAGGACCACTGGAGCCACAGGCATATTGGAAGCACAGCTCTGGTGGATGAAGGAGCTGTAATCATCAATGAAAAGCTTATAAGAGTTTCTAATTTAGGGTGAGATAGAAGCAGTAGGCACCAAGATAAACACTTTGCACTAGTAGATAAAGTACCAAATACAAACACATTTATACAACCTGTAAGGGTCATGAGTTTATAGTGTTAAAAATGGTGTATCATCTTTCTTAAAGAACAACAAAACTCCACTGCTGCTCCTCTAGAACACAAAGTACCCCCAGTTTCCTTCTCTCTTGAATACAGTCATCCCTCCAGTCACTGGTGAAAGACTTTAGGCTGTTCTGGTCTTCATCTAAGATTAGTTTCCCTAACCCTATCAGTGTGTTTTGTGTAATTAAGAGTCAATGGTATTTATACACTGCTGCCTTAATTACACAATGAGCATAATACTACTCATCCACTTGCCTGCTGGACATCTGAAGATCTGGGAAGAGACACCTCTCTCAGCTGGATCCTCATCCCTATAACTAACTGCAGCTGGGTCTCAGTGGGGATGAAGACCTTCCAGGTCATCTTCCTGGGTAGCATCCAGCTGTAGTGCCAGCCCAGCTGTCCTCTCTAAGCCCAACCTCACTCCTCACCAGGTTTCTGATTTAGCCTGATTGCTTTCAGGTGCGCATGGTGCACCTTCTCCTGCTTGATGCTTTGGTCACTGACTGTTTAAAGGGCTTCTGTTTCCTCAAGTGTCTCAAGGGGCCTCTTACAGCCTTAACCAGAAAAGACAGTAGTCTGCAGCTCAGCATTTTACATCTGCTCACATTTAACTGGCATGAACTTGGAGGGGAATGCTCACACACTTAACAGTTCAGAGTACCTGGTGTTCTGCACTAACAGGGAGAACAATCTCTACTACACATCTAAAATGGCTTCATTTCCCACTACCTCATACCCATTAAACATTCTACCACCACTGAATCCAGCCTTTACATGACCAACCACCACCAAACTGCCCACACTGGATGAGACTATGCTTGGACTTACAGAAAACTCCCCAGTCTTGGTCACCCCATCACCAGATTTGTTGACCTGCTGTACTTTGTTCTTGCTCAAACATCCCATCTAACAGGGGAAAGCCAGTGCAGTGGGAGATGCTGGGTGCTCAGCTCAGACCTGGCTGATTGTCAGCAGACACAGCACCCTCAGCCTGTGTGCTCTGCCACTACCAGCGTCACAAAGCGCTGCCGAATGCACTCACCCCGCAGTGTGGGCACAGTCACGGTCACTGCTGTTCTGAGCACTCTGCATGCAAAGCCTCCCTGCTTTCAAGGCCTTCAAGAGGAATAAGTGCTGAGCATTACAATTTCAGTCTCAGGGAGATCTCCCACACACAGAGTTTAAGCACTGTGTTGAATTTGTGAATAAGAAAAAAAAGGAATACTTACACATTTAACCAAGCATGTAGTGTAGTGCTGTTGTTACTAGCCTTTGTTTTACCCTTTCATACCTTAATACAGATTTCTCACATGTTTTTAAATGGCTGGGGAGAAAAGGAATAGACAGTTGTATAGTCAAAGCAACTGGAGTAAAACATAGAACTAGAATCAAAGACACTTATCAAACAGAAAAAGGTAATAAATTGGATCATTTGCTTCCATATTTCCATTCAATCATTAATCAAATCCATTTCCATTTCTAATTTTACAATTTTTCTTTTCTTTTGACCTTTAATAAAATGTTTCAATTGATCAGGGTAATAAAAATGTGAATTATATGAGCTGGCACAGACAAAGAAAGATCATTGAGTAATCTGTGTTCCAGATATAACAAGGAAAATGCCTGTGATTAAGTATGGGCCAAAAGGTAACTTTTTAAAAAATCCAAGTATTATATTTTTAACTTTTGAATTCAATAAAATTGAAAATTTAAGGAAAACCCCAAACATGAACAACCAAAATTAGGGCTTGTGGGACTGCAGTTGTCATTGAGCTGACTTACAAAATTTTCTTAGCACTAATAAGAACATATTTTCATCTGCTATTGAGGTTTATTTCAATTATATCCCAAACACTAAATTGCTTAAATTGTTTCATAGCATGAGCACTTAAAGTTGTTCTTTGGATTTTCTAAACACCAGTGCAGTACTGTCAGCAAGAATGTAATCAAAGCAAAAAGTCTGCTGAGCCTGCCAACCAGTAATATTATTTGTTTCAATAGCTTTCCATTTTGTATTGATTTTCTTCATCAGAACTCTTATACAAAGAGCATTAAAAAAAGAAATTAGACTTCCTATTTTTAATCCATCTTCTTAAAGACCATTGTTAAAGACTAGCAGTACAGTCACCAGGGATTGAAAAGTTTGAGCTAAATAGATCAGCCATTTAGAATTCTAGGAAATTTTACTTCTTTTGTAAGAGTTCCTACCATGGGGCAATGCCACTTCTGCTAGAAAGGATAGGAGTTTAAACTGGGATAGAGGCAATTATCTAAATTGCATTATTCCATGACCATCTGGCCTCTGTTACCTGTGTTCCTAACACAGAGGTCAGGTAAGTGAAGGCATCGTGAATGGAGGGAAGAACAGAAGCACAGAGTGAAGGGTACCAGTGGACTGGAGGAAAGAAGAGGCTGAGCTCTGGGAAAAGAGATTACAGTCGGGGATGTGTTTCAGAAGGAGCAGCGTATAGGAAGACTGGAGAAGAAACAAAAAGGCTGCAGAAACATTTGGCAAAAGGTAACAAAGGGAATGATGGCTACCAAGAAACAAAGTTCAAACAAATTCAGCACTTCAGAAGACCTCTTAGATCAGAGAAATATCTACATGCCAGGAGGAATCCCTAATGACAGGTGGTTCAACAGGTTTTCTTACTCCTTCAGCAACAACCCCAGCCTGCCATACTTACTGACAGTCACAACAGCCCCAGTTAGCGATGCCCTTTAGCACCTCTCTTTCAAGTAATAGCAGCATTTTTGACTTCTAAAAGGTAATATCTATTTTTACATAGTGCCAATGAGCTAGAGAGCTACTACTGAGTTGAATTTAGTGGGATTAGTCTTGTACAATGAAGAACAAAGACTGGCCTGTTTTAAATTTTCACTTAGAAAGTAACAACATTTACTAACATATTCATTATCGTTAGCTGAAGATCAGTTTTCAATGGTTACATTTCCATCATGCTACAATAATTTTGGTGCACTGTTACTTTCACATCAGCATATTTAAATTAGAGTTAACAGAGCTACAAAGCAAAGACTTGGCCCCACTACCATTACAATATTGTTGACAACATTTAGTTGAACAAGGGTGACCCTGGAGTACCCCTAGTGACAATTGCTGCAACAGGATCACTAAAGACACATGAGGCAACATATTGCCTTTGTACTTCGACTACACACTTGGGATTAGAGATTGTCCAATAAAAGACACAGGGCTCTATAAAGAACAAGCAATGACATTTAACTTCTAGGCATCTGATCCCAAGGAGGGAATTCAGATTTCAGGGTCTGATGTCTGTGATGCATGGAGGAACTCGGCATCTCAGAGCGGGACTTTAAACAACTGGTGCACTTAAGGTCCAGAGAAAAATCTGAACACACAGAGCACTTTAAATGCCAGAGTGAAAATATTTATTTACAGTTGTAGACAAGTGAGAGTACTGGACCTTCTTCTGAGAGCAAGCTTGTGCTTCTCTTCTTTATGTGATCTGATCAGGGTTTCATAAACATAACTGATATGGTGATTACTCTGTTCACCTTTATATCCTAGCACAGCACTCATACCTTTGCTTAGGGTGTAAAGAGGTCACGTTCAATGCCATCCTTACCTAACAAGGTTCAAGTCCATGTTTTCCAGCTCCAAGGAAACCTTTTCCCCCAGGGTATGTATCAAACAGCAAGGCATTTCCTGTGATTCTTCCTGCTAGCCCTGTGCTATTATGCAGAAAGAAATACTAACCTGAGGGTGAAAAAAACCAATCCAAACATGAGAAAGAATGAGTATAGCTGGTGTTAAAGCCAGGGTCTTTGCCTCGAGGTCACCAGATGATGATCTCAGGTCCTGAGCCTATTTTGGGACAGCTTTTACCCTACCAGCAGTTGGGTAAATCACGCATAGATGTCCCAAGAAGAGAGAAGTGAGGCTCTCTTCTAACACTGTATGGCGCACGCATTGAGGCACACACTCTCTTAATCATTCAGCTGGTTCACCAGCTGCACTGTAACATCACCCATGCCCTCCACATTTACAGCTTTCCTTTATAACTACTCTCATTTTTCTGCATTCTAATCCAATCTTTTAAGCCCTAACCTATTTGAAGTTATCAGTTTCAAGTTTGAAACAGAAAAACTCCCACATTCATGCAAGCAAGTGACCAGAAGAGTCACTACCAGTACAATATTGGGACTAGAACTCTCCAAAAGAGAGAAATAGGGTGGGGGAATCCAATGAAGGGAGAGCAACTAAGAAGAAAGCTTCATCCCAAAACCTAAGAAGTTGTGATTACTACAGTGTGTTGGATTATCAGCACCAGGTCTGGACTAATAAAAGAATATTCAAACAAAACCCATATTAACTCAAAGTGCACATTTTTATTTAATTAAAGGTAAAACAGAAAGAACAGTAATAGGTCAATAATAATGACTTATTACTTCCTTTATGTGGCACATTTACAATAAATGGTAATTTACCATTAGAGAGACTTATTAAATTTTTTTTCTGCTAAAGAAATGAACATTAGTCATGTGGAGAAAGCGAAGGCTCTCCATTTCCAGGGCGAGGATTTGCATTCAACAAGGCAGTCAGAGGATATTAGAGCCCCTGTTCCCCCTTTAGCAATGCAGGAAGAATTAAAGCATAACCGTGTATGACATCATTCCAGCTGTACGCTGATGGGCTACAGATCGTTTCATCCATGCTATTTGAAAAACATTCCCCTTTCCAGTCATTACACTTGCTAAATGGATTCACCTGCCATACCCTTGGAATCATTAAAAAAAAAAGAAAAAAGTATTTGGCACACAGAGCTGTGCTTTAGTTTTATTCTTACTTTTATGTTTTAAAAATCACTTAAAATAATTTTTTCACTTTCTCCATTGGAAAAAAAATCTACATTTATATTTCCTGCTTTTATTCTTTCTCTAGGCTTCTTTCAAAGTTTCTATTAACTATCTTAGCAAACATGACTTCCTAGACAAAACTTGTCATTACAAGGTGCCCCAGTATTTTTAAATAACGGCCTGTTAGCCTGTTCCAAAGAAAACAGAATTGGTTTACTTATCTAAAGTCTAGTTCTCTTAACTTCCTTCATTATCTGACATGAATATAGAGAGCTGCTATTTAACACTTCCAGTCACAGGAAAATATCACACCATTTGTGCACTCATTATGGCTCTTAACTTCAGACTCATTTAAAAGCTTCAGCTCTACAGGTGGGATTTTCAAAGCTGCCCTAAGTCATTAATTTCTAATTGGACACCCCAACCCTCTAGGCAAGCTTTAAAAATCTCATCCTGAATAATCAATATTCTATTTCTTAATAACCCAATATGCAAAAGAGTCAACAGGACAAAACATTTAGCTACTGAAGGGAGACTGCTGTGATCATGGCAGGAGAAAAATAGATTGTATATCCTCATATTAGTGGTAGGATTATTTCCTCCTCCCCACAAGGTGTGAAAGGGACCAGACTGACAAAGGAGGGAGGAAGAAAGGGAATACTCACAAAAAAAAATTCCGTCAAACACATAAACAAATCAGGAATCAAAGGTTCATATATCTCATGAAAACCAAGAGATTCAACAGTGCTATGCACTGCTTGGCTGTACGTTCAGAGTAAGTTTAAAACAATATTGGCAAAAAAACCCCAGAGGATAACACAAGGCTGTAGAATGCTACCAAGCAATGTATTTTATAAAAATAGAAACAAACAATTAAGATATCATTACACATTTTACATCACATTTTAAAATGTGAGAGCCGAGGATTTAAAACGCCAAAATAAATATCAGATCATATCAGGTTAACTAATAGTTAAATATGAAATAAGATTTCATTCAGGACATACACCAGCCAGAATGACCTAATGAAAATGAGAGAACTAATTATATTAAATCTAAGGCAAGAACAGGGAAAAAAATTCAGTGAAACATTTGGGAATATCTTACCAATTCAAGACTGTAAATAATTTGAAACATACTCTCCAAATACATCAGAAAGGGGGAGGAGAGAAGGTAATCTAATATAGACCATCCCTACTCTAATTAGCAGGCATTCAACTAACTGAATTTTCATGGAGAGAAGAAAAATAACCCTCCCAAAGCCCCCATATTTAAAATTTTAATTATTATTTTCTCCAAGTTTCATACATGGTGTAACAGTTAAAGAACTGGGTAATAATTACTTTGTGGAGTCCTTCCAAAATAAAATATCCTTAACCCACCTTGAAGCAGAAAAAGGATTCCATCTGTTTTAACACACTGTCTTTAAAAAACCCCAAACCTGTAAGTTTTGAAACCCAGATAATTCAGTGTGACAAGAGGAATAGAGCTCTTTCCCTCATGGTTCAGCCTATTTGTTCTACCTGCCACTCTGAGACCTGACACAGCTTAGAGCACCGTGGTTCTCATCACAGAAGACTTGATCCTTAAAACACTAATTACACACCGGCATTTAGAGGCTACATAGCACACCACGTTTGATGTTCCACTGGGCAACAGAGCATGACAAACGGCAGGAGAGGCAGAGCAAAATCTGGCACCAGGCACAGCTACAGCCCCTGCTGGAGAATGCAACCCAGAGAGCCGCATGTGTGTGCAAATGTATGCACAATCACCAAAGGTTTATAGCCAAAGGATGCTCAACAGTTCTTATGTTTTCACACACATAACCTGCAGATTGTCTGATATGGCAAAACAAAGTATTTCATCACTATAGTTCATAACAAGCATCAGGGCAGGTTACTCAGGATTTTAATCAAGAGACTTATTTCTCCAATGGTTCCAGGGTTTAAATTTTCTAACATTTCCTTTTGCCTCTGCCTTGATTTTTGCACGTTACCTGATGAGATGGATTATGCATGCAAAAACACAATAATAGTTATTTATCTTCAGCTATTTTTTCATTTTAATCAGTCCCTTTTTTGGCATTGGGTGTATGAAAAACAATAAAGATTTTAGTACAGAATCTGTCAAGGAAATTCAAGTTTCTCTACTTTCATAAATTCTCAGCTGACTCCTCTTATACTCTTGTAAATTACTTATTTTACATTTAGTTTTATAGGAATTGGTAATCTGAAATGCTTAAAAATATTATGCTTCTAATACTGCTCAATAAGTCAGTAGATGATGCCTGGAGCGACACAGTGTTATAAATTGCAGTTATTTCAAAATACTTAAAACAGCTTTTTTTTATTTTGAGCATAACTAGGGGAAGTATTTCTCACTGTTTTGATTTATAAAATCACTGTGTATGCATTAAAGGAAATTTTGCAAAATGAAGGAGTTCAGGCTTTCAGTGCAGTGGGGACTGAGCAGGTGGAGTTCCTGAGGAAGGTCAGCATCCAGATTTTAATGTGCACAACTCTCTTTGTGGCTCTGTCCAAAGACATAGTCCAGACTCAATTAACTCTACATTCTCCACATTTCTAGCTGTGGCAACGCAGTAATGGTGAGACTGATCATATTGGGACATTCTTTGAATTCCTCCCACTCATAAAATACATTAATGAAGCTTTTCTTTCCGGTATACCAATAGCTAGTGACTTTCTCGCCTCTCTTTAAAGAGGTATTGCTGCCACAATGCATATAAAACTCTAGAGATGCACCTAAGACCAGCAATTGCTTTTTAATAATCCCAGGTGTTGATTTGCATACAAGTTGCACAGACAGCTGGGGTCCCAAAGTTCATTCAAAGGGACTAACACAGGGGCTTTCACAAGGTGCTGTGGTCTCTGCAGTGACCCTGACCAGGAGCCCACCATGCACTGAAGAGTTAGTGACACACCTATCAGTTAGTCTGTGCAGCCTGGGGCTTGTGTTGTGCTGTCTCTCCAGCCTGTCCTTCAGCCCTCTGAGGTGATGTCCTGGGCATATCCTCTGGCCACAGGTGAACTCAGCCTAACTGGGCCAGAGGAGCCAGTGGGCAGCTCCCACTTGGTACCAGTGATTATGTCACTTGCCTGACCTTGCCTTCATCTAACAAGTGCAGCAACATGATCTGACGTGAACACCCTTTCTGTTTGACAGCAGAAGTGATGAATAGAGTTGTTTTCTCCTTAGAAAGTGCTATAATAGCTTGAGTGACCAAAATGTGGTAATGCTTTCCACTGACAGGTCTGCATGGTGTGTAAAGCATTTTAGGTTAATTCACCCCAGTGTGAAATATTACACTGCATGGGAAGCAGCTGTAGTTAACCCATCCAGAAACTGGGCATCCAGACAGACTAGAGCACAACTATGAAATGAAGCTGATCATGGTCTGTTCCAAGTCATGCCAACCCAGTGTGTATGCACACCTGTACCAGTGCTGGCACACACACAGAGTGCTCTGTGTCCTGGGCATTCCCAAGTTGCACAGGAGATTGCTTTGCTCAGTTGTTCATAAAACATGCTAATCTAGAGGTAACTAACGCACCACTTGATTCCTTAAATGAAAGGGGGCATAGCCACTGAAAAGATAATGCCACTTTCCAGAGCTAGGGCAGTAGAAACCCTTCACAACTGCACAAACTGCATTTTGGATTAGCAAATCCCTCGTGTTTTACACATCATCCTTACCAGCTGGGACACATGAGGAAGGACAGAACATACGCCACATTGCACTTCAGTTATAACACAGGCAAAGCCTTGACACCTTTTCTCCTGCCATTGATGTCCATGCACAGAGTTCCCAGAAGAGCAGGGACCTGCTTCTTTGTCCCACTCATTTCCCCCCCACAATGTGCTGAACCACCCCAAGCAGTTCCTCTGTGAATATGTACAATTTTCCACAGAGATAAATAGGTAATTGAAATGTAAAAGCCATGACTGTTCACTTTTTATACACAAAATGCTGTAATCTTGTAATCAATATGCTATTTAACACAAAGCCAGCGCAGCCCCTGGGGGAGGGGAGCTGTGCTGTGAATATTTAGTTTGGGTGATAAGGTTTGATGGTCTTTCTGCTTCATGGAAATAAACAGGACCTTAACATTACAGCTCAACAATGCTATCTGATGGTCACAGTGCCTCGGATTCATCACAAACAACTACAGAACAGAGAGGCAAGGCAGCCCTGGAAAACAGGGTATGGCCATTCCTTGTGGTTCAGGCCAACACCAGCCCACATCACAGAGCTCAGACAGAATTCACTGCCACTTACCACAGCACTGACAAGGATTTTTGAAAACTCGTGGGCAGCTGGGAGAGGCTTAGAAACTAAATAAAATAACAAAAAATAACCCATAACACTGTTTGGCAGAACTAGCAAGACAGACATGCTCCTAATAATTTCTATTATGAAAGTGTCATTATGTAGGAACAACATTTACAGACTTATAAGCTTTAAAAGAACTCAGAGAAGAGACAGAATAACATCTACTAAATACCAGTGTTTTGCAAAGACCATTTCAAATACAATGAAATCACCAATTCGTTATTTTAATCAGATAATGTTCTACTAGCAAATGTAACTTTTTTTTAAGGGAAGTATCTAATACTACCAGCTCATTAGAAAATAAGGAATTAAAAGCCAGCCAGATAAAACTAGAAACAGCCAAAATAACTTGAAATCATTAAACAATTTCTACATGTGTATTTAAGCAAGCTGCTGCCTTGTCCTTTCTACTGATGGCCACTGGTAGAGACAGAACAGTGAATTACACAGATAAGAGCTGCATAATAAGTGACTTGAAGCAGGGTATTCAATATAGAAATTGTCTTGTGTGGAATAGGAGGGTTGTTATCTTCTTTTTAGTTGGATTTTCATGTGTAATTAGGAAAACAGTGTGAAAAAACATACTCATGATATTTACAGCTGGTAGCAATTTAGGATAAATGGCAAAAATGCACAAGATTAGAAATTTTGAAGAAACTAGGTAAATTAGAAAGACATGCAAAGTTAATATGTGGCAAATATAAAACAAAGCACAGAGAAAAGCAAATTAGCAACACAGATAGCAAACTAACTATCAAAGAAGAGCATTTCCTTGTGAGCTTTTCCAAGTTCTATTAAGCAAAGTTCAAGTACTTTCTTGGTGTTTGCCACCTTATCCTCTGCTGAAAGCTGCAGAGGCAAATCCAGGTAATGTGTCCATTCTTCAGTTTCCAGCTCAGAGCCAGGAACATTATAATGTAAACCACTATTGATTTCAGTTCATTTTAATACCCTGGACTATGAACTGTGGTGGTGGAGGGCTCCAATTCATAATCCCTGTCAGATTTAGCTGCTACAGCTAAATCCACAGTGGTTGAGAATAAGAGACCCTAGAAATCATCTCAAAGTGAAATATGATCCAACTAGGCAAGTACAGTTTGAGGATATATACAGTGAATCACAAGGTAAACTATCAACTAGCTCTTCTTCTAAGATGGACAGAGGCAGGTTAATTGAATGGATGCCATGAACCAGGAGTTCAGATATACCATAT
Organism: Pithys albifrons albifrons; assembly: GCF_047495875.1. Lineage (NCBI taxonomy): Eukaryota > Metazoa > Chordata > Aves > Passeriformes > Thamnophilidae > Pithys > Pithys albifrons. The sequence goes on along the minus strand of NC_092463.1, from coordinate 58,716,300 downwards.
TATGATACCACTGCCTGAGTGGCAAAAGCAAAATGAAGCTGTGGCAGAGCTCCTCCCATGTTCTGGACATCGTCCTGACCTCTGCATTACAACACAGCATTCCTTCAGGGAGCCAATTTTCCCCATGTCTCTTCCCTCACCCTCAAAAATGGAGGGAGCCAACCACGTCATTAAACCAGTCCTTCAAAGGGCCTCCAGCAGACGTGCTGCACTCTCTGGGTAGTCAGGGTTACCTATTGCTAAAAAGCCTGTGACATGCAAGCATTGCACTCACCCCTTGGGGGCTCCTTGACATTGGGCTTTTTGTGCTTTTGTTTCCCAACCCCACATTTCTTTAGGCCATAACCTTCCATATACATTCACCCTCCAAACTATGATGGTTCAGTTCCTTGGCTGAGCCCAAGGGTTTAAATCTGTAGAAGCCTCCTTATGGCTGAAATTAATAAATATCACAGGCACATTTTGTCCTCCCACAGATAAAACTCCACAGCCATGATATCTAGCCCAGTGGTCACTACTTATCTCACTAGTGATACCTTCAATACAAGATTAGGTCTACCTTGAGTCACTAGAAGAATAACTAGGAGTCAAGAAAAAAAGAATAACATCAAACTAACTATAAAAAAGTTCCTCTAATATATGAAATAAAGGTGCCACATCTTCGATTTTTAAATTTTCTAGGGGATTAGGCAGAAATCTCTAATAGGTAGGCATAAGTAAAGTTCTGCTAGACAGGACAAGCTGATGATTTTCCAGCAGCAAGTCTTACTGTTATTACTACACCAAACAGTAACAGCAGTCAGTCTCTGCTGCCTATTGGCATCCAGAAATACTTCTCCAGAATTCCATGACTAGCTGGAAACAGACTACATTTCTCCCCCATGCCTAGACTATTTCTGTAATTTAAGATTAGAAATCAAGACCAGAACAATGTGATTCAGTCAAAATGAGACAGTAGACAACCATAACCTGATTCTTCTTTGCATTTACTTTTGCAACATTTTACAGTCTGAACTTTGGCAGGCAGGTACTGCTGCCATATACACAGAAATACCTGTAAGAAATAAATACATGCAAGCACTTTCTGCAGGTCATTATCATGTGTATAAATTTTGAGAATGCAGGCTGTAACTAACATATACATAGAGGAATCCCAGCGACCCGCCCAATTCATAGCCCTGGGGAACTTGGCAGTTCACAGGGGCAATATCAGAAGATGAGATATTTACAGGGACAAACTGGCACCACTGAGGCAAATACTAATGAAGCAATGCAAGAAGAGAGCCCACAGGGCTCAGGATCTTCTACAGGTATTTTAAGAGAAACCTATGATCTCTGTTATCAAAAGCCACAGGAAGATCAGTAAGAATTAAAATTGACAATGTGCCAGAATCCACCTACTATGAAACAGAAGGTCACTACAAATCCTCATTAAAGCTGTCTCTCTGCTTTGGCCTGATTGAAATTTTTCAAACAGTTTATTATTACCATGAAGGTAAGGGCTGCAGTTGCCCTGCCACAACCTTTCTCCAGGACCTTTGCTAGAAAGTTAGATTTGAAACAAGGTGGAAATCTGAGAAATTGCCTGCAGACAGCAAAAGGCTGCTTAATCAACTGCTCCAATCTCCAGCAAAGAAAAAATTCTTCAAGATGCCAAAGAGGTGTTAATGATAGATATTATAAAAGGGAACTGCTACACTATATCTTCCAAGGACTGCTAAAAAAGCCTTGCTGGCAAAAGATCAAGAAAACAGCTTGCAAGTGCAAGACCATATCTATAAAAAAAGTACAATGTGACAGGTTTAAAATCCATAAACTATGCTGAAGTATATAAGTTCAGAATCCCAATGACCCAGCTAGAGCTGAAGTTATTGAATGCCTTGGTATTTAACCATCACAGAAAAGGAAGACCCCAAAGCCTTCTCTCATCTTCTCACCTCTCCCCACTAAACCTTAGCCAGGAAGTGCAGCAGCTCAGACTGGTTCTATGCAATCAGCTGTTTCCACCACCACGCTTGGAAAACTTCAGCAGATGTTAATCATGAAGAATACTCAACCATAACAGAGCAGTAGCATTGAACACCACAGAATAAAGCCACCAAGCCCATCACAGATGCTTGAAACAATGGGACAAGCTAAGCAACTGGGTGTGTAGATGAATCTCACATGAGCTTCTCTGGAATTTGAGGCAGTGTTTTAGCGGGCCAAGTGGTCATCCATTCACAGAAGTGCAGTGGGGTCCTCCCCGCTTGGTTTCTCTGCCTGCACTTACTGTGCTTTGGTTCCTTTTGCTCACCGCATTTGTTGCGGTTCTCCCTGTTCCATGCACAACTAACTCCATAAAGTAGCCAGCTTTCTAGGTCAGAAACCAGAAAGAAAATCTGGAAACATCAGTTAGTTGCTCCTTCAGGACCACTAGAGTGTCACTGTACCCCCAATCCCCAGTCAAACCCCAAAATCTCCCAAGAATCCAAACCTCTCTCCATAAACCCCTAGGACGACAAAGGAGCAGGACTTCAGTACTACCCTTTGGGTTAAGTCTAAGAAGGATCAGCATTTGTTCATGTTGTTGGCAGTCTCATTTCTTTGGAATGTTACTGTTATGAGTATTTTGTGCTCAAGCATTTCAATTGGTCAGACCAAGGTTAGACCAACTTTGATCCTACTAAACATTTTCTTTCTGAAATGGTCATCATACCATTATCAAACATTTTGAATAACAGAAAATGACTGCATGTAAACATATTCCTGCAGGGAAGCTGTTGGGAAAGGAGCATGTGCTCACACCCAAGTCCTGAGGAATGAACTGGTGACAGTTGAACTCTTGAAAGGAGAAACAGTGGTGGCTGTAAGGGGTAGTACAACAATCAATGCCATTACAGGAACAAGCAGATGGCAGTAGGTTTGGAGGGAAGGAGATGCACTAGTATTTCATGCATAGACAAAAGTTCAGCAATCATGGAACACACTAAGAAAAAAGGTTGAGTTCTTTATAATGTCTCTTGTGAGACTATTAGTGAATGAACAACAATAGAATCAACAGCAGAATAGGTCATCAGTGAAATATGAAGAGGAAATGTGAAACAGCAAGTAACATCTGAAAAAAACAGCTCACACCTCAGTTCTTGGCTATCTCCAATATTAAAAGAAATAGGTAAATTAGGGGTTAAATCTGTGACCTAACATACCATCCTCTTTACAACAGCAACTGGTGCCAAAACTCCAGAGATCAGCTAAAAAAATCCCATGACAGAAAGATGTGATTTCCAGAAATACTTGCTTTTTTCCTTCAGTTATGTCTTTCTTTAACACTGTATGCACACACATCACCTTGGTCCCAACCCCAGATAATGGCATTACTTATATGAAACATCCACTTCTTTCTCTCTCTCCTGAAAACTCCACCAAGCTTTGATTTACCTTCATAGCAGGGAGAAGAAGCAGTTGTTTGCCTGCTACATTAAAAAGTCTTTTTCTGTGGAAAATTTAAAACATCCTGCATCTGCCTTACTTGTATCAATACTACAGTCATTTCAGCTAAAGAGAGGATAAAAAGTATCAGGTTATATTGCTGTGAATAAGTAGTGAGTCAGAACTGGTATATATTTTATACCAACTCTGTCTTGGCTTTATACAGATGTAAAGAAATAGAGACTTTTTTATTTTTTCCAAAACAAAACAAAGGGCAGTATCATTCTTTACAATATCACCTGTTTGTCCTCCAATAGCTGCTTATTTATTTCATCTTTACAATAAACAATGATCAAGGTTCTCCACTTGGGCTCCTTCACTCTTGTGACACCAGGGCTGTACTGCTTGGATGTGACAAAGCTGTTTGCACATTTGGGCTCCTGCAGGTGATAAGCCAATACTACACTATAATAAATGCATGAATAGAAACTTTAAGCACTTTCTCATAGCCTGGCTTCCCTCAGACTTGAGCCAAGCAAAATACAGAAGTGCATTGCACATGTGCTGAGCACAGAGACGATGGGTGTCACTGGCACACAAATCACACAACAGGCACGCTGTGAGCTCATTTTTTTCTTGAAATGGAGATGTAGAACCCTGGTCTGGCATCTAGAAATGTGAAACTTTGCAACAGAGTTATAAAATCCATCACAGCTCTCACACAGAGCCAGGTCTATATTTCAGTTCTGCTTGTCTGGACATGAGGAATATATGGGTACCACAAATCTAGCTAAGGGAAAAAAAAATCAAACAGATGGGTATCTTCAAATTCTCACCATGAGAAGAATATAAAGTATGTAAAATGCAGTTTCTCTGCCTGTGTTTTCAGTTCAATTACTCTATGCCTGACTACAGGTTATCGTGATAGATGATATTTTGTCTTGAATTCATTCCTTCACTAGGAGGTTTTGGCAAAAGGATTAGCCTGAAGACTTTGTGTGATAATGCTCAAAGTTCCTTTAAGTTTTATCTACTTGCTGAAGCTCAGCACTCGTATAATGAAAAACACAGGAGGACACAGAACTACCTAATTCCACAGCTTTGTCCCATGGAATAAATCTGCTGGAACCCTGCAGTTTTGCAATACATGATGCTCTTAAAGCATGATCTATAGTTTAGATGTCCACATACAAATCAACTGCTAGAGCCTGATATTGTTTCACCTAGGAATTATATCTGAAACTTCTCTAGGAATATGATTCACATAATTACCCTTTGGTATGCATGCACAAATTCTCACAAAAAACCCCCAAACAACAAAACAGTAAATCAGCAATACCTGTGGGGACAAAACATATTTCACATCACATTTTCAAGCAGTGAGAAAAGCTCAGGGTTTCCACCTGTTTTCATAGTAATAGGATGCTGGGCCCTGGTCATCTGAAACATCATGTGGAGCTCCAGGTGCAAATCAACATCTCCTTACTCAACAGACAGGCATTCCACCACCCGCAGTTCAGCTTCCCCCTGTGGCACACACATACCTGGGGCATGGTGTCAGTTCTGTGAGTGAACAGAGCAGGATGTGACCTGCCAACAGGAGTGGGATAAATGGGTACAGATCAGCCCTCCAGTGCCTCACTGTGCCTTTGTGGGGAGGTTTAAACTGATTACCAGTTTGGGGATGGAATTTTCTGCAACTCAGCTTCCAATGGGCCAGGAGCACCATGATCCCACTTTGAGCCACGAGCTTCCTGCATAGACCAAACCTGAAAAAGAAACAAATACAGAAGCAGGACCTAAGATTCACCATAAACCTCTCAATTCTGACCCAAACAGAAAGCAAGCTATAACCTTGTCCTTGCCAACAACATGTATTTTTACAAGCTGGTCCACACAAACATTTCACCTTCCCCTTCTGAAAACACCTTGTTTGGGAGATCAGAAAAAAAGATGTTAAATATATAATTAATGATGCAAACAGAAGGCACTAGGAGACAATCAATAAAGCACTTGGATAGAATCCTTAAGCTTGGAAAAGACCTTTAAGTTCTTCAAGTCCAACCATCAACCAAGCACCACCACCATGTTCACCATTAAACCATGTCCTCAAGTGACATATCAACATGATTTCTGGACACTTCCAGGGATGGTGATTCCACCACTTCCCTGGGAAGTCTCTTCCAGTGTTCTACATCCCCTTCTGTGAAGAAATATTTCCTAATGTCCAATCTAAACATCCCCTGATGTAACTTGAGGCCATTTCCTCTGGTCCTGTCCATTTTACCTGTGAGAAGAGACCAACTCCCCCCTCACTACAACCTCCTTTCAGGTAGTTGAAGAGAATGAAAAAGTCTCCCCTCAGCTCCCTTTTCTCCAGGCTAAACTCCCCCCATTTGCATAAAACAAAATAGGTAACAATGAGGAAAAATCCATTCAGGTAGAAGTTGGGTAACTCTTGCATGAATATATGAATGTTCCAATAAACAAGATAAAGAAGATTTAGTGACACTGTTCACAGGCAGAATATATTTTCGTGTGTCCATAAACCACAAGCCAACTCGAGCAAAGACACTGCTTCCTTGGAAGCTGACCAAAGACATCTTTCCTGAAGTAGCAAAGTACATCAATATTATTCCTCCAAGTCTTTTATTTCTCACTTGGTAGTAATTACTTTACTTATTCCACATCACTATTTCACCTTTGTAAAGATGCATGCAGACCCAAAACAAGCTTCTACTTCAGCACAGCATTTAAGCACATATTGAATTTAAGTGCCAGTAAGTTCAGTGGGGTTGTTCACATGCTCAAATCACCCCTCTGATTTTCGAATTCAGACAGTAGCACTGAGAACACAAACCTCACCTGTTCATCAGAAGTGGGAGGAGTGGTTCAGTCTGACCTTGGCACCAGAAGCACAGGGCAAATACCAAACACCCTCACTGGGGAGGGAAAAGACACTCCTACTCCAACAGAAACTACTGCAGCACTGATGTTATACAACAAACAGCAGGAACATTGTGCTATAACATTAAAGAATGCTATTAGAAGTTCCCAGGGCTGTGTGAAAGAAATGCTTAAATATAAATCCTCAAATTGAATAAAAGAGCAGTGGAACTGCCATAATGAACAAAACCAATTCCATACTTTCCCCTCAACAACACAGAGTATCAGATACCAACCATGAATATGTAAAGTACCCTAGCCCAGGCAATTAAATGGCAGCTTAACTATAGTGAAAATCTCACCATAATTCCAGTGTTAAAAGGCTGGTTTCTATTTAAAGCACAAGTGTTTCTCTCTCTTTTACTTTTAAAACTCTGAGACATGCCTGGCCAGGTTCTTAGAGGTGACCTCATCAGTGTCTAGAACTACCTGAAGGGAAGTTCTGGCCAGGTGGGGGTTGGTCTCTTCTCCCAGGCACTCAGCAATGGGACAAGGGGGCACGGGCTCAAGCTCTGCCAGGGGAAATTGAAGTTGGAGATCAGAAAAAAATTCTTTCCAGAGAAAGTAATCAGGCATTGGAATGGGCTGCCCAGAGAGGGGGTGGATTCCCCATCCCTGGAGGTTTTTAACCTGAGATTGGCCGTGGCACTGAGTGCCATGATCTGGTAAAGGGACTGGAGTTGGACCAAGGGTTGGACTTGATGATCTTGGAGGTCTTTTCCACCCGAATCGATTCTATGATTCTGTTCTCCACAAATGAAAAGGAAGGCCTGTATCCATTTAAAAAATACAGCTCAGAGAGAAAACTAGTGCATGTATTAGAATAAAAGAGCTGATAAAGAATCTTCTGCCTCAAAGTTCATGCCAAGCAGGAGCAAGAACCACATGATGTTGACAACAGGTACTTTCAACCTCAGGTCAAGGATAGTTGCTATATGCTCTGTCAATACACTGTTAACCATGATTGATTTGGTCCAGTGACAGATAATCTATTATGCACTCGTACTTCAACCCCACTAAATTATAGTTTGTCTACCAGAAAAAAATGACACAATATAGGAGAAAGCACAAAGACAAAGTTGTAGTTTTCACCCAACATCCTTCTATGACAGAAGGAAATCAACATATAGCAAAAGGTTTAGCAAAATGCAAATATGTATCTTTCTGGAGTATGTAAGGGAGGAAACGGAGAATAATGTAATTAAAAAATATATACTGATGAAAGAGAAGCCATAGAAGTCCTAGTGAAATGTCAGGGAGAGCTGCAAATAGCCTAAATATGAGGAACAAAGTAGGGAAAGTAAACTTGCCCTTGGACTCAAGGTGTGTGGATATATTTATATAAACCCTTGGGATGTGGGAACAAAACCAGGACAACCGTTTGTCTTTACTTTCAGTACAAGGTGGGAAAATAAATTTGATTCTCTCCAAGTATCAATTAGCATAGTTTTTTCTATTATTGCCTGGCATAGACTTGCTCCCTCCTGCTCTTTCCTCATTTGAGGTATCTGTCCATAGACAAGATGTCTGGAGACAGCACCTTCCTACGTGTATTTCAACACTGATTTCCTAAAGCTAAAGACTGCCAAGTGCCTAATGTCAGCACAATCCACCAGTCTGTATGCAAATGGAGTGAATTCATCCTCTTTCATTATTCTCTCTTAATATCCTGATGTTTGCAGTATCAGTAGCCTGTACTAGCAATAGACAACACATTTCTGTGAAACAAATGATGTCCATTACTCTGTCACCCAGGCACCCTTTGTTGGTCATAGTGACTGAAAAGAAATGTGTAAGATATAGAAAATATAAAGAATTAGCAGAGGATGTAAGTAAACTAAGAAGTAGAAGGCAGGTGCTCTGTATATATATTGAGCTTGAAGTTCAACATGAAATTCTCTGCTGTCATCCATCCTCTACAACCCTCCATTTTCATACAGGTTATGAAACAGCAGCTGGTTGCCCCGAGTAGGATAGAAGTGTGACAGACAAAACCCCAAAGGTCTGTAAAGAGACAGCATGGCCCCAGACCAGAATGTCCTGTATAAACTCTCTCTCCAGTTCTGCCAGAGCAGGACTATAGGGATGTTCTGCTGTTGGCTGACCTCTGAGCCCAACTGTCCCTTGCACACCAACCAATGCCTTGCACGGCTGCACAAAGCCATCCCTGCTGTACTGAAGCACTGGATTGCTACACAGTGCTGTAAAGAGTCCTAAAATGAAATCTCCTCCTCAGGCCTTTTCTTTTAGAGATGTACATGGCACGGGCCAAAACTAATTTTCTCACCTAACCACATCTAGTGAAAATAGCTCAGTCATATACAGAAGCTATGGAATATTTGACAAGGACAAAAAGCCTTGGAGAAGAGTGACATATTCACCTGGAGATAGTGTTCATGCCTTCAACCAGTTAATATGAGACAGAAAAAAGTGGGTCATTCAGCATCACAGAGTAAATAAATATTTCACATTCTGTTGGGCAAGTACAGTATATACTTTCAATGCAAAGTCATTTTACTAAAGTCAAGTAACCTGTAGATACTTCAGGTTTTCCTCACCTTTATTATTTTCTTCCTTTAGATTGTACAGACATAGATTTTTTTTAATTAAATTAAGTATACCACAGCTGTGTATAATTTTTCTCCTCAAGATTTGCAAAGTGTTGTCAAAGCAAAGGATGAAAAAAGCCCACCATAGTAGTGATGGTGACCTATTTCACTTCTGTGCAACCAGCAGAATCAAATTTACTTCAGCTTTGAATGCACTGCCAATTTGAAAAATTTAACACAAGCTTTTTTCCTTCTATTAATAGAGATCATCAATAAGTAACATTTACAGACTTCTTCAAGCCTTTACAGCATCTCCAGTATGCAAACCCTGATATTCTTGTAAAGGCTGAACTACAGAAGACCTCTCAAGAAATACATATGGATCAGACCTTCAGCTTGTATGCACCTACGTTACCTCCAGGGGTTTAAGGAAACCATTTCAACTTAACCTGGCTGAGGAACTGGCCCACAGCTTTAAAATGTATTTATTTTCATACTCTGACTGATGCTGCATACCAACTCATCTAAGTATTTGTTCCATTTTATGCATCACTGAATCAAACTTAATAATACTCATGTGAGAGAGAAAAGAATTATTCTCAATTTATAGACAAAGCACAAGAGAACTTTGTGCTCACTACAGATTACACAAGAAGTCAGGACCAAGGCAGAAATAAAAACTTGCATTTCCTGACAATGAACCCTGTATCTGACCAAGAAGTCCCATGCTGTCCTCTACTTAAATCACATCTAAGTTTTGACCATAGTGGGGACACATGTTCACCTGGTACAAGTGAGCACAGCTGTTCTGTTGTCAGCACAGTTATAGTCCAGTTCAGTAGCTGACCTGATCCCAGTTTATGTACATGAAAACTGACTATACACATGAGAAACAGAAAGCTCAAACAAATGCAAGGTGTATTCATACCATCCATCTCAAATTTATGTCATTACCAGTGAAGCTTCACCCTAAAAACGCTTAAATTCAAATGACTTAATGGCACAAGCTAATTAAAATAGTTGTTCTTAAATCAGCCTGCCTCCCCTCAAGCAGTTAAATTAGGCTTATGAAAAGAACATCAGGTGATGTACTTGTTTCTTATTACCATAAGAAGAGTGACTTCCTTGGCTGGATGATTTTTAAAGAAATCACGTGGTGGTGATACAATTTCCCCATGGTTAATAACTTTGGTATGCCCAAGAGGCAAAGAGAGAGAGGAAAGGTCTCATCACACAGAATAAAGAGCAATTTGAGAATGATACCTACTGTCAAATTTAGCAATGCAAAACAATTTAGCCATATATATTCATGTATATTCACTTCACTAGGAATTTTAAGTAGAAGCCCAGACCATGCTTGACTCAATGGAGAGCACTCCCAGGACACAAATTGCAGACTATTTCCTGTAACAGGCAGAGAAAAGAGAAAACACGTTAAGAAAATGGAGTAACAGAATGTCATGTAAATAGAGAATGTCTGCCTTGTAATCAGTCCTTGAGCCCCAAACGCATCATTTGTTGTGTGTTTGCTGACCATGGTAGAGCCATATCCTACACTAAATGCATTATTTCAAGGAAAAGTTCACATCACAAGCAGGTAGGTTGTTTTTTTTTTCCAAAGAAACCCAAATCATCACACCAAAATGCATAGTCACTTGGCAGGAGGCCATGTCTTCTGAAAAGCAGTATTTCAGTAATACTTGGTGTGTGCATGTGTGGTTTAGGAATGGTATTCCCCATTTTAGTGCTCCTACCCAAACCATGACAACACTCACTGCCCCTTCCCCTCCAGCTGGCAGCATAAAGGCAAAGATCACAGGCTGAGACAAGAACAATTTACTGGAAACAGCAATGAAATAAGAAAACAAACAGTAACAGCAACAACATCCAATCCTGTCAGATCTCAGAAGCTGAGCGGGGTCAGCCCGGGTCAGTACTTGGATGGGAGACCTCCTGGCAATACCAGGGGCTGTAGGTTCTAGTCCTGAGGACTTCACTGTCACCGTCCCAGCTCACTGGGCCATGGCAGATGAACCTGGGGCATCAAAGGGTGGGGCCAGTTCTGAGCATGCTGAGCCTCACCTAAAAAATCCACTGCACAGGCTCAAAGGGCACACCCACGGGGGGAGAGCCCTTCCAGAATCGTTTGCAAAGCCGAGCCATACATACATACAAAGAGAGCCTTGGACAAGGAAAAAATGGCAAACAGACCCTCCACCAAAAGGTGGATAGACCCGCCTTTCTTCTCCAAGGCAGGGAGTCCCTTTCCCTCCCCTGCTGGCAATGATGTAAGATGGTATAAAGTAACATCAGGGTCTTGGCCATGCCCCTCCTGCTGCCCTGGGCCAGAACCAGGACAATGTGCCACTGGGCTGTCCGTGCCCTCCCGCCTTCCGCTCCCACACAGCACCTGAGCATCAACCCAACCCCAGTGTGAGAAGGGGCTCAGGGACTCGCATTTGAAACAAAACCCAGCCAGTGAAGCTTCAGTGCAACCATACATAAGACGCAAGCACAATGTTCTCTGTCCAAGAAGACTTCGGCGCAGGAGACATTAAATCACAAAACCTTTGCAGAGTGGCCCGCAGAGCTGCTGTTTGCCCGCGGTGCCCCAGCACTTCGACAGCCCATGCAAGCCCTCCTTCAGCTCCCACGGGAACGAAACAGCCCCTGCCAAAGCACAGACAGAATGTTAAACATTGGGAGAGGGGCAGTGTTTATGAATTTGGGACCCGCAGGGCGCGCCCGGCGGAGGCGCCGCCGCCTCCTCAACCCCCGCGGGGCGGCGCTCGGGCGCCCCCTGGCGGCCCGTCCATCACGGAGGGGGCGCGCTGCCCCAACACGGGAATTAAACAAACACAGCTGAAATAAACAAACACACCTGAAATAAATAAACAAACACGCCGTGAGGAAACAGGGAGGCCGCCGCAGGTGGGACGCGCTTCCTCCTCGCCCCAGAGGGAAGGGGGAAAGGCCAGGCTGCTCTGAAGTTACAGAGTGATCCCTGAGCTGCCGGGTCTCCCCGGCGGCCGCAGGTTCAGGGCAATAATCAGTGTCATTTCTGCCCGGTGTCCGAGAGAGCAGCGCCGAAAGCGAGAGGTGCGGAGATAAAATAGTGGCTTAAAGAGAAGGAAGTGCTGAGCTGTCCCGCAGGTTGTAGAGAGAGAGGATTCAGCTGTGGAACTGAGATGTGAGAAGGATGGGGACAGCAGAGAGCGCGGCCCAGCACAACCCAGTGCACACCAGTGCATGCCAGTGCAGCCCAGTACACACCAGTGCAGCTCAGTACACACCAGTACAGTCCAGCACATCCCCCTGCAGCCAAGCGCAGCCCAGTGCACATCAGCAGAGCCCAGTACACACCAGCACAGCCCAGTACACACCAGTACAGCCACGTACGGCCCAGTGCAGCCCAGTACACACTAGTACAGCCCAGCACAGCCTAGCACAGCCCAGTGCACACCAGTGCAGTCCAGTACACGCCACTACAACCCAGCAGCTCAGTGCATCCCCAGTACAGCCCAGTGCACCCCAGCACAGCCCAGTACAGCCCAGTGCACACCAGCACAGCCCAGTGCAGCCCAGTGCACACCAGTGCAGCCCAGCACAACCCAGCCCAGCCCAGTGCAGCCCAGCACAGCCCAGTGCAGCCCAGCCCCGTACGGGCAGAGCCACAGTGGTGTGATCAGCTGCTTTAGGAGAGCTGTGGCACATACCCAACCTCTGGGCTCTGCAGAGCTGCCCTGCAGAGCTGTGTGTGTTACATGTTCCTGCACTCTGTGCTCCTGGGCTGTGGGATCAGTTGGGAATGCTTCATTACAATAATAAAATATTTACTGATTAAGTCTGAAGGGCTTTTTCAATGCTGCATCAGCCTTGTGCAGGGTGGAGTCATACATGGCACAGCCTCCCTATTCACCACAGGGCAATTAAAAATATATATATAAATGTGTGTTGGCTCCTAACAGAACCTTCCTTTTGGTTTTAAAAGTCTACTTTCTGTCTACCATCATTACAGGCCACTCTGGTGTATGTTCCATGTGAGTTTTAGATGTCAGGTTAAGGCAAAAATCTATAATGATCATTATTCTGTATTTTGAGGACTCAGAACAAAAAGACTGCAGCCACGTTGGGCTTAGGGGCTCTAAGCATTCTCGGTGTTTTGTGCGTGCTGTTACAGAAATGAAACATTAGAGTAGCAAATACTGTTTCCTGACACTTATCTTTTAAAATATGGACACATAATATGCTTGTTTTGTGTTGTGCTTTCCCTTGATATATGTGTTTCAGAAATGCAATTGTGCATTTGCTGTCTTCCTAATAACAGTTGTAGCTTTTAACACACTATAGAGAATCTTACAAGTAATATGATCAATATAAAACCAGCTGGAATCCTAACAGTCTTTTCTTTTTTTTTTTAATAAAAAGAATTTCTTAACCTTTCATATCTTGGGGTCTTCCTCCTGAGCCCACTCCTGCAGGTTGCTGAATGACAGAGCCTCTGAAGACTGCAATGGAAAAGAAAGGAAATAATCTCTGTTTATTCAGGCATCATTACCACAAATGAAGTAACAAAAATATCCAAAAGAATTGGTACAATTTACCTACTTCTTGTGGGTATGCAGGACCAAGAACATGCTCTTCTTCCAGCAGAGAAAGCTACATTTACTATCAGAAACAAGTTTTAATATCATCTTTAAAGCAATAGCTCTAATTTAATGAAACCAATAAAATAGCTGTAGTTTAATAAAAGCTACTGTATGAACCAAACAACAGTAAGAATCTTTGTTACATACAGATGTTTTAAACATGACAATATGTTATGGTTTTGTAATTCTTTAAAGAGCCATGGGATCAGACAGTAAATAAGAGTAACTGGAACTCTGAAGAAAGGTTCCATTTATGCTTGAACTTGATAAATGAATCATCTTTATGATTTAATAAGAGAAAAGCCATGGCATCTTATGGGACATGTTTCTTTGCATTTGAGATTTTGCATGAATTTAGTGTATCCAAAAGAGTCAAGTACTGCAGATAAAAATCCTCTCAAGATTCTGCCAAAGCCTTTGCTGCACCTGTTGAAGGGCTGTAAGGTAAGAGCTGGTACAAACCTGGGCAAGTCTCAGGCTGAGGTCACCAGTGAGGCTCTGACTGCGCTGTTGGGTCCATGACACCATCACTTCCCATCACTCTATCACACCTTTCTAGTTTTACTTTGTAAATATTATAAACTTTGTATACAAATAATTTCTAATGCTTTGTAAGCCTTATAAAATAGGTTTTACAAAGCCCTATCCCAAAAGGAAAAGAAAGTTTAGATAGTACATAATACATATATAGCAACAGAAATACATGCTACATCCATGCCAAATTTAGTCATCACTGGAATTAACAATCATGCAAACAAGACATAACAAATAGAGAATTGAATGTTTTGCCAAAGAAACCAACCACAGTTAGTGTTTCTTGCTTAACACTTTTAAAAAGCTAGAAATTACTGTGTATACATCCTGCAGTAACTCTAGGTGGCATATGGCAAACATACATAAATGACACCTATCAGCATATAACAACTGTTTCCCAATATAAAAAGCATGCTGGTATTGATAATTGGTTTATTCTTGAAAGCCTTGCTTATAGGAGAAAGCACCTGCTTCTCTTGATTTAAATACAGGTATTTCTATAAAGAAAAGTAAACAATGTGAAAAAAAATTTCAAAGGATAGATTTCATTGTCTTGCCACTAAAAGCACAATAATTTATGTTAATTTAGAAAAAATCACTAAACAATAATATTGTTCAATGAATAGACCACAGGAAAAATAAAGTTCTAGGATTATGATTCAGTAAAGCCTTTAAGCAGCTTCATAGTTCAACGCCACTGACAGCAAGTCATATACTCACATTTTCTCTTGGGGGGAGTCATTCTTTTAAGCACTTTTAGTTAGCTGATGTAAATAAAATACATGGAGAATACCCTCAAATGCCCCTATGAGTGCACCAGGGGCTTCACTGCCCACTCCTAAGGGAGACAGTAGCTGACTAAAAACTTACACATACTTTTGCTTGGAGATTGTTTGATATGTGTTGATGACTCCTATTTTCTGCAGAGGAATCTCTAATGTGCTTTTATATCAGCTTGGTATAAATGTTTATGTCCAATTCTGTGCTGTAATGAGTATGTCAAAACTGCCTTGAAATCACATGTTTTAAAAAGATTGCAAGACTACCAGTTTTCCAGAATGAGAAGCCACATTTCCTCCTGTCACATCTATATAATGTTTCCAGCTTTATGCCTGGGAAATTTCAGTAAATCTCTTGTCTGTCAGGGTGTCCAGCCTTCTGGAATAATCAAAATTATGTGTCATTACAGAAACTTCTCTTATTAAAACTACTGTCATGATTTTTAAATAGAGATTTCAAAAGTCTGGGCCTCACTCTCACTTACATTAGAATACCCCCATCAACTTCAATTATCTTATAATAATATGAAGATCAGAGACTTATCATTGTCCACTTGCTGCCATCTATGTAATAGAACACTGTGGGCATCAAATCTAGCTTTTTTTATCCTGTAGAAAATGATTTCTCTCTAGTACTTGCAATAATGAGATCTGACATAGAATCAAGATCACTTTTAAGAATTTCTTATTTGTTCCATTTTGATTAATTTTTTCCAATATACCCTAAAAACTTCAACCAAAATCTAGAATAATGAGATCAGAATTATTTAAATTAAAATACATGTCTTGACTGCTGAGTTATATCTCCTTAAATCATACTAAATAATACAAGGTAAAGAACAATGGCTTCCAGCCAAGTCTTTTGTCTTTTCAGAAAAACTTTATCAAAGCTATATTAAAAATTGCATTAAGCTACATTAAAATTTTATTCCGACTGTGTATAAACAATTATGGCATTGCCTTACCACATTTCAGTTGTGGTTTGGATCTCTATGTATGTTATCCACAGTAGTGAATTTTGGAAACTTAATTATGTCTTAGTTCTTCAGTGTAAGGTTATATCATTTCACATATTGCAAATTGTTTTCCCATGATAATATGTGATTTTGAGAAAGTCATACTCAAAGAAGGAAGTACCAGAGTAGCTAATTCTGCTAAAATTAATTAATAAATAGAGACTACTGAGCTGCAACTTGGAAATAGGCTGTGATCTGAAACCAGTTATAGGCAGGTGTATCCAGACATCCACAACTATAAGGAACATGTGTCTTGGTTTTCCAATTCTAGTTTTTAGTCTTACCTCTGGATATGTTCTCTTTCAGTATCTACTTTCACACAGTAGGGAAAAGGTTTAGAGAATTTTCACCCTTAATCCTTATTTCCTCTTCTTAAAATTGCACTTCTTTTTCTTTGTCTCTCTCTCCTTTTTTTTTCTTCTTTTTTTTAATCTGAATAATCCCCACCCAGAATTTTTTGGTGTTTCTGCATTTTGCCTCCAGAAACTTGTAAAGATGAGCCTGGCATAGGCATGACTCTGAATTTTAAATTTCTGGTTAATACAGGGGAACAGGTTATTTCAGGTATGGATTATGGAGATAATTATCTGTATATTTCCCTGTGGATAACCAGTTTTGTGCAGCCTTACTTAACAGAACTCACAGATGAACTGTAGAGGGCAATTTCCAGAATAATGTGGTTAATGGATCCTGGCATCTGAGTAATACAGATACCCCATTTCAGAAAAACAGCCCCAAAAAGAAACAGTTTTGTTTTCCATTACAAGGTTTAAAGTCATGGTGTGGTTGACTTTACTGGAATATTTCTAATTTACCTGTGGTGAGGACCTTGCCAAGTATCTCTAATTTAAAAATAACTTTGGATATTACGCAGATGATGTTATGACATTTCTTAACTTTCCAAAGAAGTGTGTACAATCAATAGCAGCAGCATCTCCTAGAGGCTGGTTTGGAGAGTCTGCATCAGGCTCCAAACTCTGAACATTCCTCTGGAGAAACCTCTGTTAATTGTACCTCAGGCAGATACATCTCCTTCAGTACTGGGAATACTTCCTTTCTAATGTTCCTGTCACTTACTGCTATTTAATTTTGACATCTCTAGAATTAATTAAGTACATTTAATTTACAAAATACACAATTCACAACTATACATTGAGACAGACTGTGCAAATACTTGTTTGCAGTTATTCTGTACACCTTTACTAGAACAATAACCAGCTTCCTAAAACATGCTCATTGCGTAGGCAAGTTCAGCTGACACCAACTATACAGTAATTTAACTTAATTTTTTAATCCCTCAAAAGAATATGCCTTCAAATTCCAACTATCTTATAACACCAACTAATTATAAATATAGGATTTTCTAGAAATAAAATAAGTTTTAAAATTATTGCCAAAGACAATCTCACCTGTCCAAGGAAAGAAATAATATGGTTAGAGTTTTCAGAGAAATTAGAAGAAAAACACATCTTATAAGAGTAGAGGCATTAAGTTTAATAATTACTTTAAAGCTTACAAATGCCGGTCCCTGAAGATCTCATGTGAGTTATGAAATCTAATATTATTCTCATAACTCTGTAATGAAGTTTTATAAATGTTATAAAAAAAGGTTTTTACTGAGAGTGAACAGAAATCTGAACTATCTGACCAAGTAATAAAATTGCATTTCTTTCTCGCTAACTGTCAGACAAGAAGTTTGCCCTGGAAATTGATTGATAAGTATTCCTTTACCACTGGACTACATTCATATTTTTCTTCATAGGCTAGTAGCTTTTTGTAATGGGCTTTCCATTAATATCTACCTTAACTGCTACAAAAGAAAAGGCAAACATAAAACAAAGTGAGGGAAATAGTCAAGAAAAAGCTTTTTAATAATTCATTATGTTGCTTTCCAACTTGGCAATGTGTTTTGCTGTGCTTATTCCTTACTCCTTACAATGGACAATGGAACTCAGGGCTTCCTCCAGCAGCACAGAAAGGTTTGCAAAAGCTGACTGACCACCCTTATGGTGGGATAGTCCCGAGGGAAGATCTGAAATTGTCTGTGATACAAACTTGGAAAGGATACTGTGATTCTAAGAAAAGAGACACGTGCATCATTCTGGACATGAGCACTCAGAATGATGCCTGGTTACCTCCCCTGAACACCTCTGTCCTGAAAAGGTTCTGATACACTGCTGGAAGATGGATAATTAGTCATATTTTCAACTGCTGATTATTTTGGGTAGATCTGATTTTAAAATGATTTTAATAACATACACAAATTAGAGAAAAAATTTTGCTTCTTTTGTTAGCCTTTGCTGCTGAATGTCTCAAAAATCCTTTTTTCACTCAGGATACTGCTATAGCAGCTGAAGATCAATAATTGCTTTCTCACCATCACTGATAAATAATGACATACCCATGTATTTGATCAGCTGCACATTAGGCCTCCAGCTAAATGGCACCCCTTGGCTGGGTGAGCCAGGGGGGAACAGGCAGGGGATGCTGCTGGCAGAGGGAAAGCAAAACATGCTTTGTTGGTCTTTATGAATATAAAGTACATAACTTAGGAGATACTGGAGCATTCAGAGTACTCATTGTGTTCACCTGGTTTGCTGGTTGGGGAAGCCTCTTCCTTCGTGCTGAACTGCCCAACATGCAGGTGTAGCCATTTTCATGTTCTCCCAGTCACACCACAGGATATTAAAAACAGCCTGTAACAGTTAAAGACATCATTATTCCACCTCTTTAATTAAGAATGTTATTTCATTAATACTTATACTTTCATATATATGATGAGATTTAAAGAATGCTTACTTTCCTTTTTCACTCCCCTCCCACCAGATTATCTTATACTTCTGTTTATTCATGAATATGTATTATAGTAAAATTATTTCATGCCTTTAAAGTCTCATGATGTTCTTGGAAATATGCTTTGTCTTTTTCCTTCTTTTATAGCATAGGAAGCTGGAAAAACTCCAATGATCACTAGTATTACTGTCTTATAAATTACTGTAATGTATTTCCCTAAATTTCACACAGCACTCAATGGTTTTGGCAGTACAAAATGGATAATCAGAATTAAGTTTAGTCTCTAATTTTCCATATGTATGGAAAATCTGAAGAAACTCAGTTTTCAACCAGAAAACTCTTCTCATGTCTTATTCCTTACTTATTAATTATTCTGGAAGGAACAACACAATGGCCAAAAAAAAAAGAGAGGAAGAGAGGAAATGGAAAAAAACAGAATTACATTTTGTAACACTTTGGTGAATAAAATACACATTTCAACTAAATCAATTAGATCCAACTCCATGTAATTATCCTGAATGCAAACCCAACTGGAATTTAACTTGCTACAGGAACTATGCAGTTCGCCGGTTTAAAAAGACAGATTTTATCACCAGCTAAAGGCAGTTCAATTAAAATTGGAGGCTTAACCACCCTGAAGCCTGCTGGCACTGCCTGATGAGCTGCAATTCTAATTGGAAACTCTGCAGTCAGTGCACAGCAAAGAACCATGGTGGGTTTTCCAGGGATGCCCAAGTCCTCTGCAGATATTCCCCACGTGGTGTGTCTGAAACGAGTTCTGGGACATTCTCTGCATCCACCTGAACCACAAACCTGGTTCATTCTTCCTTCAGGAGAAGTCTGGATTTTCAGTTTTCTGGATTCTCCAAAATATATCGCCATCAGATATTTTTATTCCATTGTTTTACTGACAGTTAAAATGTATTCTATCCATCCAAGCAAAGGCCAGACGGGATTGATAATATGCCAGAAAGCTTTTTATGTGGAGGTGGCCAGCTTGAAGCACCTCAAAATGAAAGCTGTAATAGTGGCAACTTAAACAATTACATTTGAATCTATTTGTATATTTTAGAGCTTTTGATAATTGGTTCAATGCAGTTGTAGCTGACAGAGTCTATAAGAAATATCACCCACGCTGTTATTAGCATTTGATTATTAGTGAATAACCTCTTTGTTAATCTGTGGTTTCCTCATAAGTGTTCCTAAGTTCAGCAGTTATGTAGAACGGAGTATACAAGTGCTTTTTCGAGCTCTATTATCATATTCCAGCTACTGCTTCAGTGTAAAAAGCCCTTATGCTTTTGTGCTGTAAACTTCAAAAGGAGGGATTTTTTTTTTTTAAGCAAACCCACCCAAAATATGTAGTAACTAACTCCAGGGAGTTCAAATTTTAGCTGAAACATACCACAAAACACTACCCCCCTCAGTTCATTAACCATGATACTTTAAGAACTGGAATGAAAACACATGACAGCTTTATTTCCCTCTAAATTTTTCTATGAAGTTTGGAGCAGATTTTTATGATACCCCTTGTAATTGTGATAGCCTAAATATGTTTACTACTTTTATGCAAATGTAAGGTCTAATACTCAGTAGAGCTGCTCACATTTTTTTTTCAAATGTCAAATTCTTAATCAAAAATCACTTCTAAAAATCTTCAAAGAATTTCTCAATACTGCATTTTCAGTTTCAATATTTAATATCCATCTCAGTAGCCACAGTCGGAATAAAACCAGCCCATTTCTGTGTGCAGTGTTGACAGTGATTTACTTTCATCTTTTCATATTTTCTTGCATAATTTCCAAGCCTCCAGCAGTAGGCTCCCCCTCTGCTGACACAGCACTTCTGCAAGCAGAATTTCTGTTCACTGTTGGGGACCTGCAGCTGAGAAAGGATTGACTCAGCTCGGAAGGAAACAAGTGATCCATCAGGGCCATCAGGAACTGCAGCACTGAAAGGTGGGAAAGACGGAGAAATGACTGAGTTCAAGAGGAAGAATGGAACGTCATAGAATGAAAAGGAGGAATATGGAAATGCACAGCAAAAGCTTTTCAAACGAAAGGCCTATTTCAACTCTTAGTTGCAGATAAGACGCTGCTGCTTTGAACTCATTTCACTGAATCACCTTGAACATTTTGAGTAGGTTTTGAGACATTCAGCAAAAGTCAAAAGGTTAAGTCTTCCACTATATTTTTAAAATAATTTTGCTGTTTTTAAGTCTACATTCATCTCTGAAAAGATTTTTTTTTTACATCAAAGGAAGAAAGACAAGTAAAAGTTCTGACTGATAACTTTTTAGTGTTATAACCATTTTTTCTTATGCCTATGATCAGGGTAACTTTTTCACTTTCATCTTTGAAGAAGAAGCTACTGATGTGTTTTAGATCCTTTAAAGTCACCTAATGTAGTGTCTTCACTCTTTTTTTTCAGGCTCTAATAATAATGAATAAGAGCACAATTAATCCTTAAAGGGAATTATGTCAGGTTTTCTCTTTTTCTTGCTGACTTTTGAAAATAGAATGTACCTTGGAATCAATGTTTCCTTTAGAAAAGAATACACTGGAAGGGTTTGGAATTTTAATTAAATGTGACTCTCCAACTAACTGTGATCTAATATAATACTACTGTTTGTTGATTTTCTACAGCCACATGCCTTGGAAAAGGATGTTGCAAATAACAGGAATTCTTAGAGACAGATTGTTGGCATGTTCCTTCTCACAGCTGGTACATATGTTTTAGCTTTTTCCCTCATTCACTGCATGTCACCTCGACATATGCAAACCATACCCTTCTTGAAACACACCCCATGTCATCTCACGTTATCCAAGGATTTGGAGACTCCAGGGATTAAGGGATAGAGGGAGAGAACAACCTAAAGAACTCCTGTCACTGCACAACTGCTTTATCAAAGGGAACATCTGCCCTAGATTCTTCTGTAATGGCATTGCAGGTTGGGGAAAATGTGGACTGAGCTCAGTCTGGCTTAATTTGTGCTCTACATACATGGACCTGGGTGCCTAAAGGATCTGCCTTGGCCATCTTGTAGCACACCTACCATCCTCTCTAATGATCTGTGACCAGAGATAACCATTTCCTTACACTGCTATCAGGAACAGACTACAGACATGCTCCTGACATCAGGTGGAACAGTACTTTGGAAGGTTCCTGCAATGTAATTTCTCCCCAGTGTACAGTGAATCATTCACCCATTTGTATCTGTTGTATTCTGCTCAAAGAAAAAAAAAAAAGGTAGTACTTAGTGGGAGACAATACAATAATGAGCAGGATACTGATCCATAAAAATGTGCCTTTCCAAGAGTCCAGAAATGTCCCAGTGGAGACTGGGTTGTTAATATAATAGTCTACCACTGACAAGCAGAATCTCATTGTGAGAAGGTGGGTTTCTAACTGAGTTATCAAGCTTCACGGAGTCAGTAATCTGGCTTGGGGCAACTGCTAACAACATTGACAACTCTGAACTGCTTAACCATCATAGCACTGAAAAATCACATAAGCAGCTAAGATTAGTTTTTTGTTCTCTAACTCTTAAAGATTTCCTTAATTTTAAGCAGAAAAGAATTCCAGTGAAGACTATTGCTGTTTCAATGGTTCTGTTGCATCACACTTTGACCCTGAGCATGATGATTTGTTTTAGGTAGAAAAGACAGAGTATTTCTTCAGAAATTGTAAGGGATTCTCATTTGTGTGGTATTCACATTGCCTATCAGTGTTTCTTCTATTGTAACAACTTTTTCATCCTGTGGTAGTGTACAGGTACCTGCTAATCAACAGGAAAAAAAAAGATTAAAGACTTATGCAAAATATTTCCTGAGGAAATCCAGTAGAATCACGAGCAGTTCTGAGGCACATTCTACTGAGAACAGAAAAGTATTTCTACAAATATCTATTCTATAGACTATGTATTAACCTCTTTTTTTTCCCTTTTTCTAAAGCTCCTCAACAGTACTGATTTTAGTGTCTTCCTTTTTTCCAGTGTGCACCCAAGTCCATTACAGATGCCATTCTTTCAGCCACGTCTTTTTTTTCTTGCTCAGGTGCTGGTAATAGGCTTAGGCTTCAGTTTAGCCAAGTGTGGGACCTTGACTTCACTGTGCAGAGTAGATACATAACTCTGGTAGACAAGGCACTCAGCACTGAGCACATCCCTTCTCAAGTGTGAATTTGCTTGATGGTTACAGAGAGTCCTCTTTAACTATTTTATGAGAACTAAGTCCTTGAGAACACAGGCTCTTTCATGTTGCTATCACAACAGCATGTGACAGTCACACCATTTCTGCTTCTGTCCAAACGTTTCTCAGAAATATCGTTTCCAACCTGATACTAAGCTTGGTAAAATTAGTGAAGACTTCACGCACAGAGTCAGAAAGCTACTGATTGCCTGGCTAATGACACTTTGAGCAATCTGTAGCAGCCACACCTCCTGCTTACCTGGTTCTTCAAGCAGAGATGGAAACAGCTAGTAAGAGTTAGAAATAAACCAGGAGTTTTGGCATTAATAGAAAATTACAATAATCACAGCTGTGTCATAGTATTAATGTTTTTTAATTATTCTTAAAGAATGCATTGTTTAAAAATTACCGATCAGCAGTTTAGGACAACATTGTTTTCTTAAGCTCTTTCAGCATCCATCTAGATGCCAACATTTCACTGTTAGAAAACCATCCCAAAACACTTGTGATCTATTAAGGAAACTGAACAGCCTCTGTCCCTCTGGAAGTAATCACATATTCTTTATAAACCAATCCAAAGAAGGAAGGCCATGGCATAAGGGTATCCATAATGTATAATATGTATTTATGTGTATAAATATGAAGTTGTTCTGTCAGTAGAGCTATAAGCATATAAATTCTAGAGAGATAAGAGAAACAACAATCTCCTGAGCTGGATTTGCATATTTTGCAATCTTGCAGTGTGCATCTCAGCTGCTTCTATAATTGATTTGAAGCTGCTACAGCAACATTAAAGTGTCAGAGCCTTCAATTTATATACCACTCTGCCCAAACTTGTAGTCCAGTCACAGAAAAGGAGGCAGTCACAGCATGAGCTATTCTTTATTTTGCTCGAAAACACCTTGCAAATAAATGCTTTATGGTTCTCAAATCCTCACGTTAATTATGGATAAGAAAACTCTTTAGACAAGAAAAGCATGAGATATGCAGACAAACAGAGCTCTCCTGAGGATGCTGAGTGTGCACTGTGGTCACTGACCTGTCACTGATTTACCTTTGGATCACCTCAATGTTTCTGTAGCAGCAGGAAATACATCTTTGTGGGATGCTGTCAGGCTCAGGGATGTGTGTACCTTTCAAGTTTAATAACAACATGGTTTCTCACTCACCTAAAAACACTGGAATCTGATTTGTGGCTTTCAAAGAACTGATGCAAATTTTCAAAAGCCTTTCAGCAATTACTGGGATTGTTAAACCCTTGTGGTATGTGATAGTCAGGTCCACAAGTCAAGGTTTAACCAAAGAGTCCTTAAAAGGTTGAACCACAGGGAATATTTCCACACCCCGAAACTGAAGCATTTTTGAGGGAAAAATATGTAACTTGTCAAATAGTCATTTAAGAGTTAAGACAGAATCCCAGATGTTGAGTTGGAAGGGACCCTCAAGGATCATCAAGTCCAACTCTTAAGTCAATGGCCCACATAGGGGATTGAACCCATTACAAACCTGCCTTCAAATTTGTTTATTTCATAATTCAGACTTAATTATTCCGACAATTTAAAACACTATTTTGGTTAAATACTGAACTATGATAACACTTGTTTATCTATGTAGTTGATAATGTACTATAATTTTAGGCAGTTACACTTCCCTTAGCCAGGGGGTTATTGTAGAACTGGGCACAACAGACATTTCCACACATTTTTTGTTTGTTTCAGAGTATTAATTGGAAATTTAATGAAGAGAAACTCAATGGGGAAAACCAAGGGATATTTCCTTAAAAGCTATGATTTTTTCCAGTCCATATATGAGAAAGGGAAGAATTATCTCTACAGCTGGGATGATTTTTATAACTTTAGAAATGAGGGATGCCATTCTGGAGGAATTACCCCTGCTCATGTCATGGGGAGCGAGACAGAATCTGGGGATTTCACTTACACTCAAAATGTTAGTCCAGTTAACCCACACTGGAAAACAGCAGAATGGAAAAATGTGTCTAGAGAAAGAAAATATGAGATTTGTGAGTGTTCTGGCAAAATGAGGCCCATTCAGCCCTGCAATTCACTGGCAGATGAGATGGAAAAATGAGCGAAGAGAACAGTAAGGAACAAGAAACAGTTAGGTTTTGATTATTAATCCTAACTCAAATATTACTTATTTCTGTGGTTTTAAATGAACTATAGCATTAAAAGCAAGCTTCCTATGCATTTAAAGTTTCTGAAAATCTAGATATCAGATTTCTTTACTCACTTTTTTGGAGAACTTCTTTGGTCCTTGTATTCTATTTTTTGACAGTTTTATTGCTTACCTTCCACTGAAGAGAAAGCAGCCTACACCACATAAAAATAAAATACTACAAGTGACATCAGCCCCTTGAAGTTACAGCCCCAGATTAGATGATGAAGGACACGGGAACAATCATTTAATTCCAAATGAGTGTCACTCAAATTACTTTTAGATTCACTTGAGTCTGTTGAAAAAATGAATAGATGTTATTGTGACTGCACCAGTTTTAAAGCATCTGTTGCTTTTATAGAATGGAAAACATATTTTTAGTAAAGTGAAATAGAAATCTTTGACTATCATTACTATTATATTTATTTCAGTGTAACCTTAAAATATGTTAAATTACTGTTTCTGAATTCTTGTAGGGATCAATTCTGTACACATTTGAAGTAAGAAGATATAGAAATTAACTGTATGAAGACACTACAGATGAGCCACAATGATGGAATAAATAGTTTCTAATTAAAAAAGAAAATGGTAGCACATACCTTTTCTAAATTGTGTGTAAATACCTATATTGAAACACCTGGCTGTTACATTTCTCTGGAGGAGAAATAACTATCTGTGGCAGTTGGATCTTGCTGCTTTGGATACTGGAATAGCAATTCAAGTTAGTTGATAAACAGAAAGGTATAAACAGTTACATTTATTATATGCTGTTTGTTTGTTTTCTGTCCAAAACCATGCAGAACTACATACATAAAAATATAACCATATGAAGAAAATATCAACTATATAAATATCAAATATATATTAATATAAACTGTCTTTAGCATACAGATTTCACAATAAAAGCTGCTATAGAATTTAAAAAATATATAATATATCAGAATTTGAGACTGGTAGTGGGTCTGTTCATCACTTTACTATTAAAAAATTTTGTAGTTTTTAGAGCTTCGGGCAAACAGAAAAAAGCTGATACATAAGGAGAAATAAATCACAGTAGAAAAGAAGATTACGAAACCACATCAAGTTGGCTTTTTTAATTTTTATGTTGTTTTATTCTCACATGCAAGGGGCTTGAAAAAGAAGGGCTCTTGGTCCCAGATATGATTGGAAAGTAGTCCCAGTTAGGAGGAAAGACATGCAGGGGTTTTGGCCCTACCCTGAGAACTCAGGAGAGCATCTCTTTCCTAAGCCATCCCACATCATTCCCAAGGATGAATCATTCCTGCAGAACAGCTACAACAGAAGGACCATAGGAGCCACGTAGCAAATAACTTGACTTGCAGTTCAAACATTTTAGGCTGCATGAACTCACTTTCACATGTTTTGTTCTTTTTTTTTTTCCTCCAAATCTTGGGGACCTCTGGTTGCACAGAGCTGCAGTGGAATCCTAAAAAAGCTCGGATTATTGCTCCTTCATCACCCCTCAAAAGAGGATCATCATTTCATCCCTTGCAGAAGTGGAAGGGATAATCAGGCTTTAGAATTCAAGCAGTATTGGGATATTAGGTAGATTTAAGTTAGCATAAGGGGGATTGTAATAGCATAAGCTATAGGAGTTGAAAACCCAAGGAGATATAAAGCTGTAAGCCTCCAGCTCAAGCAGGAAGAGGCAATCCCAGAAAAGTGTGGACATCTGTAATGCATTGGGAATGCAAATGGATTTATCAGAGCGGAAATGATAATTGAGAACTCTCACTGATAATTCAGGATGCAGGAAAATTTTAAAATTGGGCCTGAAGCACAATGTGGAGCCCTGTGAAATTTCTGACCACAATAAATTTGGTCTATTTTCTTAGTTTGTGAGTGTTGCTGCTGCATTGCCTCCCTTTCCCGCTGTTCTTTCAGCTCCACATGCACCTTGTAAGGCTCCTGACAAAAGTTACCTCCCTGTCTCTGTGTGTGTCTGTTGATATCAGTAAATATTAAAAGTTTTCCTGTATCACAGAAATTCCAAAGAACAAATGTTATGATATTACAAACAGGTTTAAGGCAATCTAGTTGATTGGCTCCCATTTTACTTATAGTATCCAAAATACTGTAAAGGACAAGAGAAAAGGCACTCACAGCATACCCATACAGCTAAAGTGTTTGCTTACCAATGGACTATTATCTTTTGGTCATCTTATTAAATCAATAATGTTTAGTAGCTGAACCCCAAGCAGTTTATTTTCCCCTAAAGTAAAACCTCATGGTAGAACTCAGATTAAAAATGGCCTAAAGAAAAGACTTAATCTGATTAGGAGATGACAGCTCCATCCCATATCAATTTACAGAAGTCAGAAGTGGTTAGTTATATCAGTTTTCCTTGGTTATTATGTTCAATCTTGAATAAATGAGGGGGAAAGTCTGTCTGTGCTCCTCACATGCAGTCATTTAATTCACTATTCTTTTCTGGTAAATCTCATTCATAGTGCTCCTTTGAAATATGAGCAGTGATGCCAATTACCACAGGCATATTGGCTGCACGGAATATATTCCATTTTATTGAAGAAAGCGACATCAGTGAAATCTGTTCTAATTTCTGTGTCCCTTACTATTTAATTTCTATACTGTTTATTTTTTATTTCAAAGGGGGAGCACACATCCTTTCCTCCCACTCAGTTGCTCATTATTTCTCCATTAAGTCAGATTACTAGAAGAATATTCAAATTAGTGAATGATGGCATTGCCTTTTAAAACCTAAAGAATCACAGAGTGAGCAGCTTTTCTCATCTATAATCTTAGTCTTATCAGATATTCAATCCAGTTGAAGACAACATGAATTTAGGAGTTTAGAGACCAGCAGCCAAACTGATAAATTGCTTGCAGTAAGCATATTTTATCATGCAAATGTCAATAATCTCAGAAATAAGCATTAAAGTAGAAGAGAAAAATAAAATTAGAACCAGGGTGTTCATTGACTTAAGCCAAATTGTCATTTAAAATTGAGTTTGTTAAAAGAAGAGAGTTTTATACAAAAGTGTATTTGTCTTACTGATATTTTAAATTTAGCTGAGTCCTGGCTTCAGCAGGGTTTAGTTTTACCCACAGGGTTCTGTTACATCCATTCTTTCTCAATAACAGGCATTGGCCATCTGGCAAGAGTTGGCAACTTGTTCAATTTTTGTGGGATACATCTGATTAATTACCTTCTCTGCTCCTAAAGAGTTTTCCTGAAGAAACAAACAGAACCTCTGTCTCATCACACAAGAAATTAATCATTATGTGTCCTGCCATAGCAACTTAGAGCCTGAACTTAAAATCTCTAAGTACTATAAATAAAATAAATAAATAAAAAATCCTGGTGTATAATGACAACCAGAGCACAGCAGTGACTTCAGGAGCACCTGCTGTTGGCTCCAGGTCACGTCACACTCACTTTCTAACAACTTGAACTCACCAACACCTGAGAACTGTAGCTAGATGTCTACCAGGTGGAAAAGACAGGTTTGGGTTGGTTCATTTACTGCTGGCAGATGACTTCAATTTATCACACCCTTATTTTATGGATTGTGAGGATGAATCTTGCTCATAATAACCACAAAATTTTAAAATTTCCCAACTGTTTTAAATATGATTTTGCTACTTAAGGGTCTCCTTTAACTTCTAGCATAATATATTTAACCAAATATATAAAAGAAGATGTTTTATAAGAATGAAAATGTGTATAATTACGCTGTTATAAAAATTTGACTTAAAACTCCCTGAAGCAGAATGGAAAAGTACAAACCCTGGTATATCTTTAAGCTGAATATAAAAAGCTCCTTTGCAGAACCAGATGTCATAAGCAATAGAAACCCCTCACTTAACAAGAACATCTTTGCAAATAGGGACAATTTCAGCCAAAAGGAGAAATTCTGTTGGAGACACAGATATCCTTTTAATAAAAGGATGAGAGAGAACAAAAGGTTTGAGAGCTGCTGTAAAACTGACCAAGAAACAAATAAAACACAAAAATACAGATAGAATGACCCTGAAAGGAGTACACTGGCAAGAGAGTTTTGGAATACTATCTAAACAAACTAGACCTAATAGTCTGTATCTTACTGTCCATATAGTTCACTTTATCCTGGATCCCAGGAACAGGACTGATCCTGGATCCCAGGAACAGGACCGCATGATCTGTCTTGGCAAACAAAAATATTTTTATTACATTTATAGCAAAATAAGTCTATATATATGTCATTTAATAAATACAGTGCGTTATTCTTCATTCTTTTTCTGTGTTGCATAGTCAACCACTTCAGCAAAGGTCCTTTCTGTGCAGTGCTTGGAGCAATGACCTGAACTTGCTGCAGTTTCCAGGACATGCCTGGAGTCAGCCACCAGCCAGAACAGAGTGCCAGGAATTTGGTAATCCATATAAACTGGAGAGCCACAGGCAGTGTCACTGCAAGCACTGCCCAGCAGCAACAAACACACCCCTGACTTAGCAACACTGTTTGCAGCGCAAAGCCAAACCACAGCCCTAACCCAGCCACTGTAGGAAACAGTGACTCTGCCAGAGCCAACCACACGCTATCACAAGGCTGAACAGGGTTTTTTATTTATTTTTTTCATTGTTGTTTTGGTAATGACATAATTTTTCAATTTGGGTCACTGAGAGGTTGCACACATTAAAGACACACCAGATGAATCCAAGATAAGTAGACAACAATCAGAAAATTAGTTTTGATCATTTCTTCATTAATGATATGATAAATATATATACAATTAAATAGATATGATACATATAACCTCTAAACAACACAGAGAGCAGGTCTGTATCAACAACACAGTTAGAAACTTCAGTTAAATCATCAACAGCGCTATAGGAATCTGTGGAAGTAATCAAATAAAGAAATCAATCCTTGCATCTCCATGGCTTTTTGCACTGGGCTTTGAGTTGTGTAAGCTGCTCTGTCATGTCATGCTCATCTTTTGACAGTCAGATCTCTTTTTTAGCACCCCTACCTCTGCAATTATTTTTCCTGAGGCATTGGTTGGGTTTATAAGCATTCAGATAAGGCCAATTCTTTTGCCCCAGACATCTCTGTTTGGGTGATGGCAGTTTAAGTAATGATGAAAAATTCCTTTTGAATTGCAACACTGATAAATACATCAATGTGGTAAAAAAACTCGGGGAATGAAATTACCACAAATTTCTCTCAGGATTTTAGGTTTGGTAAATAAAATTACAATCCCTTTTAAGTACTTCAGTAGTGCCTTTAAAAAAACCCAAGATACATAGGTTTAGTTGATTTCCTGAGTCTTCCTGAGTGATAATTGATTCAGTTGATACAGAGGTTTATTATGGCCAACAGATGGTCCAAATGTTGCTTACTTATAATTAAGATATTTTATTTTTATTTATATTTTACGGTTAGATCTTTACACATATTATACTGGAGAAAACAGCTATGTCTGCCTTAATGCTTAATTTCAGAATTGCTGGGGTTTGTGTAGATTCCATGCTCAAAATAGAAATATGCATTGTCCACAGTCTGTGGTGTGCAACATATGCTTAGATAATCTCTCCAGCCTGATCTTGAAGCAATACTTGTTACCTTCTGTTGGGCCTTATTTCATGATGTCAACACCACCAACAAACTGCATAACATGTCAACAAGCTACATAGTATTAAGGTTATTAGCACCAGTTGTTCTGTTTTTTGTAATCCATGTAATTTCAGTGCAGTTTTGAGGAAAATGTAAAATTAAAAGATCCTTTCCAGTCCTACTACATCTCTCCGAAGATCTGTTCACAAGTCCTCTGCATGGCCAGGCACTGAAATATTGATTGCTTATCCATATGGATGCAAACCAGTTTTTAGATTCTGAATGCCCTAAAGCAAACAGTGCCTCACTCCTTGCTCTTTTCATGTCTTGAGTCACCCTAAGGATTTATTAGCACCGAAAGCACCAGGCCTGTTTTACTGGCCTGTATGTGAATATTTGTGCACGTGTCCATAAGACTATTTTTTAATCTCTGTAAAGATCAGAGTTCTTGACTTTTAGTCAATCAAAATATATTTACACCCAAATCCCAGGTATATTCAATCTCTTGTTAAGGCCTTCACAATGTAATGCAGCAGCTGTTGAATTCACCTGAGCAGTATCTCACTGGGGTCTTGAAAAATCAGTCTTTGAAAAAGATCTCAAATAACATGAAAAACACTGTGTGAATCTTCTATGATATAAAATGTGTATTAAAATACCTCTGTATACTGTATTTTTGCAATGAATTTGATTTGTTCCTGAGTGTTGTAGTCCACCTGCCATGGGCTTTCTCTACCACTGCACAGGGCTCCTTGTGTGAGTTGGTGTAACTGGTGGGAAGGCTGTTATTCACCTCCCTAAGATGGAAATAATGTATTTCAGGTTATTGAGCCTGAAATACTAAAAAAAGTAATTTGTAAGGCCAAACTAAAAAGGAGCATTCAGAAATAGAAAGCTCCAGCAAATGCTGAGATATCATTCTCTTCAGAATAAGTAAAAGGAACAAATAATCTATTAATCCAATTTGTATCTGAATTAGTCCAAGGGTTCATATGTGCAAAAAATTTGATAGTTAAAGCAAATCATAATTTTATTTCCATACTGTGTTTAACTTCTGTTTAACAAGCCTTTCCCCACTATTCAAACACAGGTTTTTGGAGAAGGGATTGCTTGAAAATAACTCAAATTTACTTTCTTTATGTTGCCTGTACTTTGCATCTAATATCCTCCTAGGTGAGCACCTATTGCATGGTGACTGTTCTGGCATGCAGTAATAACCAGTTATATTTACCTCTATTTCTTACACTCCTGGGTTTTTCCACACTGAGATTTATCTACTACTCTTCAATATTAAGTGTCTTCCAGTTGCCAATGACTACAGTGAATTCTACTCTTTTGGTTTTATGAAGCCCAAACATACCCCATTTGTGAAAATGCATAATTTAACTTGCTTTCTAGTAGTGTGTTTCCTCAAAATAGACAATATTATTTTTCTAATGCCTCATTAGAGATCCCTTTTGCCAAAAATCTGTACAGGCAGAGCTTCATATGGCACAAAGTCTTTTATAGGTCAAAAATACACTTGCCCAAGTGCAAAGTTGTGTGAACAGGTTTGGAATTGCAAAAATACTTACACCTCATAAAACCTTGCAACAGAATTCCTAACCACACTCATTACAGTGCATTACAGAACACTTAATGACATCCCCTTTGCAGCTTTCTCCTTCTGAGTTTTGGGGCACCTAAGTCAGTCAAAAACATAGTAATTTCTAAATAAATGTCTTTGCCTTTTTTCCCCATATGTGTCAAACAGTACATACAGTTCATCTATAGCTCCCATTTCATATAATGATTGCATTAATAGACTCATATGGATCTGTATAATCAGGTAGTATAATCAAAGCTATTATGGAAAATACCTTTTAAAAAGACAAAGAATGAAAAATAATTGTGTCCTAAAGAATTTCCAGAAATAACATGGATTATCGAAAATATTTTAGAGTGGAAAAAAAAATTACACCTATTTTAAATACTTGTATAACATTTACTGTTCAAGTGTCACACACTTGCATCAGGCAGTGAGGATGGTGTTACACCACCTTATTGGCAGGTACCCACTGCCCAAAGCTTTTACTCTCCCAAATGAAACCCATCAGAAAGATAATCCATCACCTAAAGAAAGAAGACTTGTGAGAGCAGTAAGTCTGTTCCTCTGTCTGTTGGTCCTTCCATAACAGCTTTCAGACCTGATGGGTGATTCCAATCCAACCTGACAGAACAATAAAGGGCCCAGGTATAATCCGCTGATACACTCCCTTCCTAAAAATTGCATTACGATGGACACAGGGCAGATGAGCCAGACCAGGACTGAGCAATGACAGTCACTGCTCATGGCTTTTCTGTTCTGGGGGGCAGACACAGAGCCACACATTTGACAAGAGGACAGTTCTGCCCCCACACTGCCTTCCTGTGCAGGAAGGATGCTCAGCAAGTACACACCATGCAGCCCAGAGGAAGTTTTCCTTAGGAATCTCAGATCCCTTTTAGTTTTCTGAGGATGTACACAAGCAGCTATGAGGTTTAAACTGCCAGAGTTATTAAGGGCAATGGTGCCTTTCTTTCCACTCTTTTAATTTTTGCTTTTCTTGTGTTTTCAGAGACAAAGTTTCAAACATTCTAGAATGAAGAATTTATTCTGATCTTACTACTTTAAACTACCTACACTATTTCATTCCTTTGTTCATATACTGAAGATTATTAAATCAAAATTTGAATAAAAGATCGAGTTATAATAGTTACATCACAAAGGAAGACAACAATGAAGAAATTTATATTAATGATTAACTATTATAATAAATAATTATAATAAAATAATAATCATAATCATCAATAACACTACAGGGTAGGAGATCACATTGGTGAATAGTCCATGATAAAAAAAAGTAAGACGTGCAAAATGCCTCTCTCTTTCCAGAAGTTTATAAAAGCCTTTGTATTAAACTGAGCTGTATATGGGGATGCAAATATTGTCAAGTCTGAACCATTATTGCTGGAAGATAAAGGAGAGGCAGCATTGATATCTTATAGGATTATAGAAGAAAACTGGGATAAATAACCTTTGTGAGATTTTTACTGAAACTCATTTCAATTAAGCCCCAAATCCAGAAAAGTGAATTTTTGTATCTGTTGCAGTGAAAATCTCATTTTCTCACTAGGGTTTTACAGTTGTTTGGTTAATTACAGGAAAGAAAAAATTGCTATAATTCTTTGTATAGAAAAAAAAACATAGTAGAAGAAAATTTTTTTTTTTTTAAAGATCAGGACTAGAACACAGGAGTGCCTTTTGATATACGCCTTCAGTAATGTTTTCTGAAACGACTGAAGGGCCTCAAGAATGGATTTTGTTTAGGTCATGAATCTTAGTTTTTTGGATGAAGATGATCTTTGACGAATCAGAAATTACTTTGTGAAAAACTAGGAAACCCCAGAAATTATTAAACCTGCCTAGGAAACTGCTGAAGAAAGGACAAGAGTGAGGATCCTTAACAAAGGAAAAAATGTTACCTTTCCAGTTGTACTCTCCATATTTAGCCGTTTTCACCTGCCTGGAGGGCTTAAAGAGGTTGCTTTTCTGTCATACATGAACCCAACTGCTGTTACGAGGAGAACTTTTGTATTCACCTCCCCCAGATCACTTTACTGTCTGTCCATTTGGGTTATTCTGGTTACTATATATGCAAGGGCAAGAACAGCCAGAAAAGGAGCACTGAAAAACAGAAGGCTTGCCCTTAGCCCTGTTTCCCTCCACCGAGTCACAGCTCCTGACCTCACCCACGGTCACCAGTTCCTTTGGTTCCCCCATGTAAGGACACCCGAGCAGTGCCCTCCAAATGCCATCAATAAATGCACCCTCAGCAAGGGCACAGGGATATGTAACTGGGGGACAGGTCTGTTCAGGCCCAAAATCATGGATTTTGTTGGGCTAAGATGATGTCTATGACTTAGGCAGCACGTTTTCTGTGATGTTTTTCAGTTCCATACTGGCTCTTTGTGTCTGGTTTGAAGTATAACTATCCTACAACCAGTCCTTTAATTTCTGTGTTCTTTAGGTTTTGAAGCGCCCTTGCATTTCAATGGGATCAAATTTCTCTTCTGATATATGGAACACCCTTAATTCAAACCGGGCTTTGAGGCATTAACAGTAACAACAATGCTAAGACTTCCATCTTTCATTCTGGTAAACAAGGAGCATGGAAACATCCTGTGCATTAATTCCCAACCGTTTTTGTTTAACAGAGCATTTGATACTACAATATCAGGTAAAAATTGTTTCAAATCCTTGGCTTTAACAGCAGGCAGGGTAAAAGGCTCAGATTTATTCCTCTGCCATTGCAGTGACAGCAGTCGGGGATCGGTAGGATGAGGGTGGCAGCTTTCAAATCTATCCAGTTTTTTTATCTTTATAACTGAGTAAGGTTATGGCTAAAACTGTATGACGCAGAATGGGATGTGCAAATGCAAAAGCATAAATTATCACAATATTTCCTACTTTCTTATGTCAATAAAAATTTAAAACCATCACAGGAGCAGATTAAAAGGTGTAGTTTCTCTGGAATTTGATGTGAGCTACCTTGTTGATACTTTGTACTGAACCATAATACTTGTATTTTAAAAATTCATATAGTGATAATGTCATACAAAGAATAGAACAGAAGATTTAAAATATGTTAAAGAGGTTGGGAATTAATTTCTCAAGTCTATTTTTTTTTTATACTTATCACAAAGAAAACTAAAAAACATTTAACTACAAAAACTGGTAGATTAAAACAGGTAAGCACCATAATCACCCTAATTTACATTACATACAGTCAAAAGAAAAATTTTTGTTTTTAATTTATCAGGTAAATTTCAGGATTTGGTCACTCTTGTAATTTGTATTCCTAAACCATAGCTTAGGTAGCTCAGGTAGGATATTTTAAGAGAAAATCATAGACAAGTCAGCAAGTCCTTTTCTTGAACTTATATTCCTTATGCTATAGCAAGATATTCAAAGAAGTCTTTCAAATAACCAAGACTCACACCATTAATGGAAATACAATTAGTGTAACCTGAAATTGTAAACATTAACACAAGAATTTGTGTCTAATTGAAAAATTAATTTTTTAATTACCCAGAATTCAAAATTTCATTCTGGCTAATATAAAGGAGTCTCAAAAGTTCTTTGGGGGAGTGAGAAAATTTGCATTTGAAACACAAGCAAAAACATCTTGTCTACTACCAAAAGGGTAGAATAATACACTGCACATGTGCTTCTATTATGTGTAGTATCAGTCTGCCATTAATACACAGAACAACACTCAAGGCACACAAGATGTTAAATTCGGAGTTGAAAACTGCAGTGCTGGTTTTGTTTGCAGTAATCCCAAATAGGGTTTACATTCATCTTCTATAGCACATCAATGCCAGACAAACTATGCAATGCTGTAAAATTAAAAAGAGGTTTATTTCCCCCCAGTTTATAAAGTGTTTCTATTCCTCTTTTTTTCTTTCCC
This sequence comes from Pithys albifrons albifrons, assembly GCF_047495875.1. Lineage (NCBI taxonomy): Eukaryota > Metazoa > Chordata > Aves > Passeriformes > Thamnophilidae > Pithys > Pithys albifrons. Next base: position 58,680,190 of record NC_092463.1, on the reverse strand, counting down.
TTTCTAGAGTTCCCCCACTTTTGAATTTATTTTTGATACAGTAAATCACAATTCTTTCCAACATCATAGCTTTGCAAAAGATTTATCTGTTTAACTTCTTTTCCATCTGTTAATTCTCCAGGCAGCAGTTTATGCTGCTCATTAAAGGTACCTGAAGAGCCTACATTCTTAGCCCATCGACTCAGTTTTGCCAGCAAAGCAGAAAAAACAAGTGCCATTGGCACTTGCTAAGGAAAGGATGATATGTCAGGAGTCCCTGCTGTTTCTGGTTATACCCACAGAGTGAGAACCACCACACAATCACCCCTTTATTATCACCTTGGATGGAACTTCATCACTTGGACGAGCAAGGTTAATGGCTTTGATTTCCAGAGGGTGGGAATGCAGCTGAAACAAGGGGATGGACAAAGAGGAGTGAACGCTGGTTATGAACTGGAAGAAATGAGGAAAAGGAAAAAAATATCAGAGGTAGGCACAGATCTATTATTTATGAATCAAAAATAGGGATAAAATACAACTTTTTGGTGGATATTTTCAAAGGCACAGGAGGAAGGGCAGTTCTAGCCACATGGGGGTTGGTCTCTTCTCTCAAGTTCTGCCAGGGGAAATTGAAGTTGGAGATCAGAAAAAAATTATTTCCAGAGAGAGTGCTCAGGCATTGGAATGGCCTGGCCAGAGAGGGGGTGGATTCACCATCCCTGGAGGTTTTTAAACTGAGACTGGCCGTGGCACTGAGTGCCATGATCTGGTAAAGGGACTGGAGTTGGACCAAGGGTTGGACTGGATGATCTCAGAGGTCTTTTCCAACCCAATTGATTGTGTGAGTCTATGAATTCAGGTGTGCAGCAGTCACTGCACTTTGACAGAAATCAGAGACAACAGCAAAATACTTGTTTTGGTGCATAAAAAAGGGATTGAAGATTGAAGGCACTGAAAACCAAGGAAGTCACCCATAAAACAAGACAGTGATACACTTTTCACTGAGTACTTCACTCTTCAGGTCATCAATATAATACAAGTTGTATCTTTTAAGGTGAATTTTTATTTCCTAAGTCCTTACAATTAGGAATGGAATAAATAAATATGTCTATGGAAGTAACTTCCTCTTGAGGTCTCTTCAGTCCTGAGCCAGTATCCAACTTCCTGGCAGCCCAGCAGGTCCTGCCTGTGCACATCTGAGCAGCTTTCCATGACTGGGCAGCAGAGAGGAGCACGAGAGAAATCAGCCACTCCTTTTGCTCAGAAACAGGGCAGGTTTTTATGTTGAACTTGTAAAAGAGTCACTGAAGACTCACAGGGTCTGATTATTGTTGGCCCACTCTAGGAGCCTGTTGTAACAGAAACTGCAGCACAGCTGGTCAGAAATACCATCACTCTCTGTGAAAACAGTCATTATACATTTCAAACTAATGAGGAGAGAGACCAACCCCAAAAAGGACTGTTCTTCTTGTGCAGAGCAGTTATATACTTTCTGTTCTGTGTATATATTTCCTATAATTATATATATATATTATTTGCTATGTATATATAGCAAAGATGGAAAAGCTTCATTTCTGGTCCTGAGTTCCAGGACTGACATCCATTTAAAAATTGATGATCCAAAAATATAACTGTGAATTTAGCATCAAATTCCATTTCATTTATATATTTGTTGTATCTTTTACCTAATATCAAATATTCTTTTTCTTACTCTTTCAGTTAACAAGCATATAAAATGGATTCATGATTCCAATAAGTTTCTTTTTATTCCAATCATTTCAAAGGTATTAAGAGCAATTAATCTTTACATAGTCACAGAAGTATCAAGTAAGCAGTAAAAGTGATTAACAGTAATATCATAAAAATTTTTCAGAAGCCTTTTCTGAAATGTATATCATCTTGCATTCAATACTGATCAATTAATAATTTTTAAGTAGTCTGATATTTATTTAACATAACCTTTACACCAAATTTGATTTTCAAAAGCATTTAATTAACCTGTGCTATGACAGCAGTTGTGTACATAGATTAAAAATTTGTAAAAGTAATGGTCAGTTAGGCAGCAACTGGTACCACTTGTACATACAGTGGCATTAATTATGGCTTCAAATTAGGCACATCATTGCTCTGGCTGATGTAGAATTCCGGCCTTATAGGAATATTCCTTTGAACTTTTCACAAAAATTTCAAAGCAATATCTATACAAAGTGCAACTCATTCTAGTAAAAAATAGCCTATTAAAATTCAAATGAGCAGTGTTTTTCTTCAATGTTAGTATTTTTTTCTAGTAGTGTTACTTTTTTTTGTCTGTAAGAAAGTGAAAACCAAGGTAAAGGGTTTCTTAAAGTAGTTTTAAGCTTTTATTTGGAAAGAATCTTCTTTGAGCTCCATAACAAAATATTATAGCTGTAAGAAAAACAACTATACACAATTTCATGCACATAAAAAGTTAAATGAAACTTTGAGGTTGTCTTTTTTACCTGCAATGTGCACTACAGCCATTCTTTCAGCAGCATAACAGATTTTAGTTCCTCCTTCACACTTGTCTCCAGAATGCTGTTCTTTCAGAGCCTGTGACGCTTCCAGGGGCTGCTGTTGAAGAGGAAAACAACAGCTCTGGTGGCACAAAGTAACACTGACACGGCTAACGAAGATACCATTACTTCAGATAATTTTTTTAGGCAAAAACTCAGTCTGGGTTCTGCAGGACGATCTCAGGGGCAAAAATGAGCAGTAACATGTCCAATTTTCCTTGAGTACTTTGGGCAACAGAGGATGGTCCCCACACAAATGCTCTGTTCTCTCTCTCTTCTGTACTTTGAGAGGTAACAATGTAGGTAAAACTCTGTTCTCTGGGTGTAAGGTGAGAATTTACTGTCTTTGCTCTGAAGACTGACTTGTACAATGCTAGGAGCAATTATTTGCTCTTTTAATGGACAAAGGAATTTCTAAAATTCACTTCTGGAATTTCTCTAAGCTTTCCCAAATCATCCTGAAATTAATAACCATTCCTGCTGTTTTCTACAGTAAAACACTCTCTTCATGAGAGGAAAAACTAAAAATGCCAGTATGTTGTAAGTTAAAGTATTGGAAGAAGGCACAATTTGTTTGATGAAATGAACCAATTTGAAAAGACAGCCTGGCCTAAAAAGTTTCTTTATTGAGTCCCCTCAGAAGGTCACAGGTTCTCAGTGTCTGGCATTTCCACAAATACCATGTAGTGGCTGTCCTTACAGACCAGAAGGGAAGACTTGTCATGAACTCTGTTCCCTGTATTGTTGTGTTAGATTCATGTGATCACTGCCCTGCACCATGTCATATTATTGCAGTAAAAAAATACCCCAAACACAAAAAACAAACCACAAAAACCATAACCCCTTGCTATTACCTTTCTTTGTATTCTCATGTGTTATTTTAAAGGCACAATGCTTCACACTGTAGTAGAAGAGTCCAATTCTGCCATGAAAAGCATTCTGTAAGTGCTATACAATGCCAGAAATTAAATAAAATAATAGTATATAGAATTATATAGTTCAAATTTTGAAATAACTTCAGACTCTCAAGGGGGGAAAAAAAGCCATTTGAACACTGCCTTCATCTTGCCTGGCAGCTGGTTATATGAAATATGGACAGGCAATCACATGGAATTTAGGGCTTTGTAAAATGCAACTGGCTGCTTTAGGACTAAAATAACAAAATGAAGAATAAAATAAAATAAAATAAAATAAAATAAAATAAAATAAAATAAAATAAAATAAAATAAAATAAAATAAAATAAAATAAAATAAAATAAAATAAAATAAAATAAAATAAAATAAAATAAAAATAGAAAACACTAGGTCAAATTTGGAAGTAAATCTAATGAGTCTGAAGGGATTTTAAGTTGGAGTGGCTTCCATTCTTTGCTGTAGCACATGCAATACATGTTGAAGAGGTGGCACCCAGGCAGCATTATGCCCTCACCCAGGCGCCACTCACACCCACCCAGAGGGATGGGGGACAGAACAGCAAGGGCAGAGTGAGGAAAACTTCACAGGTCGAGATAAAGGCACTACTAAAAGCAAAAAAGCCCAACAAACAAACTCCCCACCTCTTCCCAGCAGGCTGATGCCCACCCTGTGCCAACAGCAGCTCCAGGAAGTGGTATTGCTCCCCGTATTAAGAGGAGAAAAACTACTTTTGCCAAGTCAGTTCTTATCCCATATATCCCTTTAACATACTGATACAGCTGCTCCTGCCTGTTGTAATCAATAAAGCACTTTTCCATTTTTAAAATGCTATTCGTGCATTCCAGTGTTTCTGTTAACATGCATTTTTACTCACATTACCTGTATGAGGAATCTGGTTCTCAAAGAGAGGCCACCAGAATAACTGGGAGTCTTGGTGCTGAACCTGATCTTTTCCATCAGAAACAATTCTAGGATCCTATAACAAACACTATGGAAGTTTGCCTTGCCAAACACACACTGTGCCCAGCAGTAATTGCAGCAGCAGTTCTGCAGCACCACAGTTCATGCAACACACCAGTTGTGGCCAGCTCGTAATTACATATTTTGGTAATAACAGCCACAGAGAATTGCCTCTGAAAAACAAAACATTTGATATGAATAAGAAAGGATGTTGGGTTCATACAGAAATAAAAAGAAAGCATGGGTTCAGGTTTTGAGAGGATAAGAATCAAAAGGGAGTTAAGAAAGTAAAAACATTCATTAATTAATGAGTATTAAAAAGGTGAACTCAGTTGAGTTTTCTTTCAATTTTATAGTTTTTGCCAACTGGTTAACCAAGCTGAGATATTTTATCAGAAATGTGCAGAAGAACTTGAAAATATAGTCCTGGTCATATAAATCTTCCATATTATGGATTAGTTTTGATTTACATGAGATGTACAGGGAATGTTGCTGTTGGAATCAGACACCTTTGTGTGTTTTTGAAACCTACTTTCAATTTTTGCTGTTATTGCAGAAAGATAGACTTTCTCTCTTTGTGTCTGATGTAATGTATCTTCTGTCATGCCACTGCTGGGGATTTCATCTCTTAAGGGAAAAAGTAGAGAAAAAAGAATTAAACTGCACAGCAATCTATGAAAACTGTTGGCATTTTGAGCTTGTCCCGTATATCTCTGATTAAAGTCAAATGGTGCACACATGCTGATGTTTTCCCTCTAGTTTTGAAGGACATAAGGTCTGGGCTCATTATAATAACACTAATCTGAGCCTCTATAAGAGCATACTACTTTTATTTGATGATATTGTGGCCCTAAGATCATTCCTCATGTTGGGAAAGCTTTAAGGCAGAGAGCACGTCCCATATCTGTCCGACAGTCCACTACTGAATGACGATGATTTATTTGCAAGATGGGAAGAAAGTTCCTTGAGATCAGCACTGAAAGCAATCTGTCATTAGAGCAGCACATTAGCTTTCTTCAAATTCATTTGTGAGATTCTCTGCAGGAAATAGTGGCTAATAAAGTAAGGAAATGACAGAAGAATATTGAGGACCTATTAAAGCATTAACCCCAATTCATTCCCAAACACAGTAAAGGACAGCGGGACAACCATCCGTAATATCACATTAATTTTCTAAGAAATATTAAAAAGAGTTTGTGTTCATAACACTGAGGCTTTAAAATACAAGCCAAAGTAACACTTTAGATTGTCATTCCTTTTGCTCAGCTGGTGTGGCTGCTACAGGTTTGTGACTCTTCCCCTAATGTGACATCCAGGACAGAATCCCACACTCCCAAAAGCAGAGCCCTGGAAGGCACAGGTTTTGCTGTTCTCTCAACTCAAACCATGGGCTTGAACTGTTTAAAATCTTCCAGGGAGCTCTGAGATCTGAATAAACAGCTGAATTTCAAGCTGATAAAATGCTCTGTGAACTTTAAATATTGATTGCTATATACAAACATCAGCTTTCAGAGTTTCTTTTTACCCAAACTTCCTGGTGAGTACTAAATTAGAAAAGTAAGTATAAGGCATTCTTGAGGATTAAGAGACAGAATGGGAAAGTTGTATTCAAAAATAGAAAAAGCAAGAGAAGAGGAACTAGATGGGAAAGTATTCCAAAGAAACTATAAAGCTATTGTTGTCTTGTGATTTTTAGCAGTTCATAACCTCAATGAGTTCTTCATTTTTGTCTTTTGGGAATACATCCTACCATCAATTCCACCAACACTTTCTTGCTAGGAGCAATTATGTATTAAAAAGCAAGAATTTGCTTTATGTTTTGACTTGGCATGTGAATTGTTTAAAAAATAAAACAGAAAAGGTATAACTTTAATGCAAAGTGGTGAAATATATGTTCTGCAGTGAGTTCTTCATCTAAGGATTAATTTAAATATATATATATTTGTATGTATATATATGTTTAAATACATTTTTTTCTCTAGTGCATTAACACATGAATACTCTTTTCTAGGAACTAGAGCCCAGTAGACTTTCTGATGGGGTCGGAGGTGGCTGTGGAGCAGTCACAGTCCCACATGTGATTTCCTGTCCTCCGTGTCAGGGACAGGAGAAATTCACTTTTTATTCATTTCAAACACTAGAAAAAAATTGGCTGAGAGATTGGTCTGCTTTATGGACAAGTCAGAAGAAGTTATGGCAGCTCACATGAGCACCTCCCAGTGGGTACTGGGGGAAGCCACGGTCTCCCAGCTTTCCATGTGTTTCTGTGGACACTCCACGGGCTGGGCCTCAGCACACCTTTCACTGTGCTCAGAGCTGCCTCCCCCACTCACATGCAAAGGCCAAGTACATGTGCAGTGGTTGCCCAGCAAATTTATGGAGTCTTTTTCAGCAAGTAGCTAAATTAGCCTCTTCACCCTTCACAGACCTGTGTGCTGCATCTTTTCTAAACAGGTAAAATCCCTTATATTAACAACGTTCCTTCGGGAGCATCTTTTCCTTGCTACTCTTGCACATCACATCATCTTCTGGGCTGAAAGGCCATGCAGTAATTAAGCTCAGATTGTGACCTTAGCAGGGAAAGCCATTAGGATGGTTTTGTATTTAAATTCTGGATATATAACAGAGGTTTTTTTACACTGTAGTCTGCTCCTAAAACTAACATTTATCTCTAAGTGATACATGCATTGAGTTTCTGAAAAACTATTTTCCTGCAGAGTTTCAATAACTGTCAATATATGATATATAATTTAGAGTGAGACCGTAACTGTCCTAACACATGAGGAAATGTCGCCACCTCTTGCTCCATGCAGTAAGTGCAGCTGCTTCCTGCAGCTCCTGCTCAGCCAACGTCCACTGCCCTCCACGTACCTCGGATGTACAAAAACTTCAATATTTTCAGAAAAACTTGGGCTGCTCCTGTCTCATACTAGAGAAGCTTCATTTCAATGAATTTATGTAGTAAAATGTTGAAACAAGCAAAATGCTATTAGTTTTCAGGGACAGGGTTTGTTAAAGATTCATGGGAATTATGTCATTGAGCAAAGTGATTTCTAAAATTGTTAGAGATTAACTCGAGGTGGCTGCTGAGAAAAATAATAGTGAATTTAGTGCTGTCAATGTCACTTAAAAGTTCTTGACTTACCTCTATGGCCTGAGGTGACTGTTGTGGAAACAGCTTAGAATCTGCAATACAGAAAAACATGGAAAGGATGATAGTCATATTTCAGCACCTGTTCCTTCTAAATTTCTAACAGGTACTATCTAAGAAAGGCTTTTATAGTTTTATGTCTTTTTTTTTTTTTTACACCCTGCTCAAACACTTAGGGTCACAATTTCAACTTGTAATGGCAAAAAAACCAAACCAAACAAAAAAACCCACAAACAAACAAACAAAACCCCCACCAAAACAAAAATATTCCTGCAAAACAATAATCCTTTAACTCCATATAAGATGGATGGGGCCTACAGTCTTCTGCTTTATTCCCAATTCACTTCTATCAGCTTGCACACTTCTAATTTCTCAGGTCAAGTTGTATTCTTGTTTTACCAATAAAAGTCATGCACAAGTAGTATACAGTGGCATTGAAGGAGAAAGACATTTGGTTGCATTTAGAAAGACTGTGGGTCTTGCAAACACAACCATCTGTATTAATAACTTTGCTTTTGAATTCTTACAGACATGCAGCTCATAGGAAGGAGATGGAGTAAACTAATACTCACAAAAAGAAAACAAAAATCTGTGATCACTAAGTTTAACCTGTGCTCTTAAAGCACTTTTTACTTTTATTTTGGTTCTGACTCTCTGAATAAACATTTCCTGTTTTAACTTCCCTACCCTTACTCTGTTTTCTCAGTCTTCTGATAGTTGCCAGTTCCAAACCATACCTTATTTTATTCTGTCTAGTTTTGATCTGTAACTTCTTGAAAAACTGGAAATTACCATTAATTCAACACCGATGCCAGCTTGGTCTTACTGCTTATTGTCCACAGTGTGTTACTTCCAGAAGGCACAAGCAAAATTCCTTGTTTAGAACCATGGGCAGCAAAGTCTCATCACAGTGTCCACAAAGCTTTGATTCCCAAAGGCTGAATTTATGGATGCTCATCTACAACCAGCAAAAATGGGCTTCCTGTTGTGCTCTATCCACTGGGCTCTGAATTACTGCTGCAGCAACAGAGTCCGTAGAGGAAGACTCACAGTAGAATACCATGATAATGTGTAACCAATATGTATCTGACTTTTAAGTAATTTATATCTCTTTCTTTCCTTTGCTAAAATATATGGATCGCAGCTGTTAATATGGAGTTCCAGGCCATTTACAAACAGTATTCTAAATAGTTTCCCATATTGTCATTTTTTGTCCTCTGTTTCCTCCTTCAGTTCCTTATCTAGTTTTTATTCCTCAGAATGTCTTCTCACAGAAAATCTGGCTGTGCTTGCCTTGTACTTCTGCAACTGGGTGTGAATACACAGCTGTCACTAGATAGTTTTTTGTCACCATTGTAAAGGGTAAGCTACAAAACATTGCTAGGGCATTGGCAAAAGCAAACTTGGATTATTGTGTAAAAATGAGCATGAGTTTTACTTTTTGGTGCCACTCCAATGTTTTTGAATCCCAACTTCACATTCTCCAGAACTTTTAAGATATGGTTATGACTGTTCATTTTTAACTCTGTCTCCATCCTAAAGTTCAAACCTGAAGACAGATTCTAGAAAGATGACAGGATTATTCTAGGTGTACATAGTGAAATCTGAATCTATTTTATCCACCTTTCTGAAGTATTTTCTTCCTATGTTTTTTTGCTGCGCTTCTGCTCTGTTGATATCCCTCTATTCTCTCTTATTGATGTTATGGTAATTACATATATATTTTTAAAAAGGAGATTTTTATACTGCCTGCTGAGCATAGCTTTCCAGCCTGGTCTGAACACTGTTTTGTTGATTTACAGAGGAACATCTGTGTAATAAATCCTCATTTTACAGACAGGTTAAAAAAGAAACAGACATAAAACGACATAAAATGGCACATCAGAGTCCTGATGGACACCAGTGAAAAGTGGTGCTCCTCAGGGGTCTGTGTCCAGTGTTATTTAATGTCTTCAGTAATGACACATGCAAAGGGATCAAGTGCACACTCAGTAAATTTGCAGATGACACCAAGGTGAGTGGTGCAGGAGACACTCCTGAAGGACAGGATGGCATCCAGAGAGACTTGGACAAGCTACAGAGGTGGCCCGTGGGAATCTCATGAGGTTTAACAAGACCAAGTGCTGGTGTTGCACCTGGGCCGGGGCAACTCCTGGTCTCAACACAGGCTGGGGGATGAACAGACCCAGAACAGCCCCAGACTTGGGGGTGCTGAGGGGTGAGAGGCTGGACATGACCCAGCCTTGTGCACTCACAGCCCAGAAAGTCAAACACACCCTGGGCTGCAGCCAGAGCAGGGTGGGCAGCAGGGCAAGGAGGGGATTCTGCCCCTCTGCTCTGCCCTGGTGAGACCCCACCTGGAGCACTGCCCCCAGCTCTGGGCTCCCCAGCACAGGAAGGACATGGGGCAGGTCCAGAGGAGGCCACCAAGGTGATTAGAGGGATGAAACACCTCTGGTATGAGGAAAGGCTGAGAGAATGGGGATTGTTCAGTCTGGAGAAGAGAAGGCTTTGGGGTGACCTAATTGCAGCCTCCCAGTACCTAAAGGAAGCTACAAGAAAATGGAGAGACTTAACGAGGCCATGAAGTAACAGGAGAAGGGGGGATGAATTCAGACTGAAAGAATTTGTCTAGATCAGATATTATGAAGAAATTCTTTGCTGTGAGGGTGGTGAGGCACTGGCACAGGTTGCCCAGAGGGATGCCCCATCCCTGGGAGTGTTCAGGGCAGGCTGGAGCTCTAAACAACCTGGCCCAGTGGAAGGTGCCTCTGTCCATGGCAGGTGTTGGAATAAGATGGTCTTTAAGACCCCTTCCAACACAGGGCATTCTATGATTCTGTGATTCTCTGGTTTATACCACAGCTGAGTAGAAGTCAGAAATTCCAGTTTCCTGCTTTTATCAATATGTGAATGGGTTTTCTCAGAATATATGAGTGTTGATGTTTCAAAAGCATTAAAAACTCCATTTAATAATTATTTTGCTTGCTTAGATATTACAAAATGAAGACTTTCCTTATTCATAAGCTGAATTTTAACATTTACTTCCTAAGACTTATTTTTAGACATTAAAACAGGCCACAACCTTTGGGCTAAAATGTAAGATATTTTTCTTCAGCTCATCAGTAAAGTTGCATTTTTTATTTGCAGTTTTGTCACCCTTGAATGTAATGATTTATTGTATTAGAAGTAACACACAAAGAATGTTACTATCTACTTATTAATTTAATACCGAGGCTGTTTATGACTTAACCTTTCTGTTCCCAGCATCTTGCAAGGTTTTAGCCTGGTAACCAGTCAGTAATTTCACATTAAATGGGAACTCTTTGGACACCAAGGAAGTTGTTCAAATAAAACAACCCAAACTAAAATATGTAAATATAAAACAAAACAAAAACAATGCATACAGGCAAAAAAAAACCAAAACCCAAAAACTAAACAAAAACCAAACCAAAAACCAACAAACCTCCCATAACAGGAGAACTTCCCTGTTCTAGTTTAGGGAATAGTCCTACAACAGTTGGACCACTAAAAATGGTTGGAAGTGGGTGATGACAGAGCAACAGGGGGAATGACTTTGGCTACATCCTTATGCCTTGATCCTGCTTACATTCTGTGAACAAATTTTTTCCTTGACATGTAGGTGGATCCTGTGCCTGAAGCAAATGTTAAAGGAGCACAAGAGATAAGGAGGACTATTTTAAGTAGCCTTATAATAAAGAAAATTCATCAACTTAACAAAGAGAATGACAACAAAGTCTAATGACTCCAGAATCCTTCGAAGTCAGAGGTGCAGGAGCAAGAACAATTCATTAATGCTCCATGCAGGAAGATCTGAATTATTTTAAGAGCACTGTATTTGCATTTTAGATATAGCAGAATGGACTAATTATGAAATGTATGCATCAAGGATTTCAATTTCAGGCTTGACTTTACTTTGGAGATTAATTTTTTACTTTATCATTTTTGCAGGCAGTTCAATGGACAGCCTTATTTGAATGTTACTCATTGTTCAGTGATGTATGAAGTGTATTTAATCAATGTGAAGAAAGTAATATTAAACTATTATCAGAAGCATCAAATGTTCCAAAAAATCTCAAAAGGAAGGTCAAAAGGTAATATTCCTGCTAACAATATGAGAAACAATATATTTAACTTATTCAACACATGCAAGTTTTTCATGGCATATACATTACCCTTTTTCACATAAAATTAAGTGTAAAATGCGGGGGGTTATCCCCTTGATTAAAAATATCATATGTAGAGTGGATAAAATAAGTTTTAGATGTTTAGTAAAAGATATTTAAGTGAGTTTCAGAGCTGATGTGCATTTTAAATGGTTTGCTGTGAAAACCTTTGACAGAACAGTTTCTGTGCTCATCATTAAATCCCTTGTCAGTGTGTTAGTTACGGCAGAATAAGGTAATCGCTGATAAGGACAGTAATTTCAGTAATTCCCACATTTCTACAAGTATTGCAAGCAACTCTTCATTAAGATCCAAAGCTGACCTTAACAAAACCATCCCATGAGCCCCCTAATTTATCATTTTCAGTCTTGTCAGAGCCACCAACACAGTGACAAACATGTCCTTTTAGTTTTGGCCATGACAGCTAGACATGAATAACTGTTTTTTCCAAAAGCTATGAATGAAACATTCCTTTGTTTTGATCCAGCAGTTCCAACTCCACTGAACAGCATTACTCTTGTGAAGGGCAGATGGGATTTGAACCCCTGTCCACACTTCTTTAACAAACTTGGACTGAAAATATTTATTTTCTGCATTCACTGCCTTACACTCTGGGATCATATAGACAATAATGGAGTAAGAAATATGAAAAAATAAAATAAACTTCCCCAGTCTACATGGCTTGCACTTTCCATGTCAAGGAAGGCGTCAACTCTAGTTTAGAAGTCCAGAAGTTACTTCTGAAATGAGCAGAAGGGATTTAAAGGAAGAGACTATATGTATGTAAACCACTGACAAGGTAAGAGATGCTCAAAGGGTAATTTCCAATTTCTGTTTGAATTAAGAAATGAATTCATCACATACTAAAAAAGTGGTGACTTTTACACTGTGGTTTTTGGAGTCAACTGCAGATTAAATTATGGATAACTGATTTTTTTCCTAGCTTAAGATGTACTCAGAATTAACTGTGTTCAAAGAAATTAATGTTATCCCACTACTAAAATTAATTACTGTCTCCTTGTTGTCTTTTACCACATTTGGGATATCTCTTCCAGGAAGAGCTGACAGCTTTGCTTTTGTCTCTTCCTCTATTACATCAAACCTGCATTTTCACAGGCATAAAGCAATAAGACTTCTTGACTGGGGATTTGTGCAGGGAATGGGCTATTAAGAATGAGCAGTACTTCAAGTGGCTTGTAAAAATGCTTTCAGTGAGACAGCAAAACATTAATTTGATAGATTTGCTTCAACAAACCTTCTCCATTCCTGCTTTGCCTTATTAGCATCTTGCAGAGGTGTGTACATTTAAAGTTAACCTCACACAAGTATGTTTTAAGTGCTTATAGAGAGCAGTGACATCCCATATACAAGAACACACAGGCTGACAAAGGAAAACAATTCTGCCTTCTCAACCTTGGAAGCAATGAACATGCAAGGCCACCTGAAGCTTCAAGTATTCCACAGGAGCTGTTCCATCTTATGTATGACCTTCATTCTGCAAACACAGCAAGTGCCTTTTAACCATCACTACCATTATGATGGTTCCCTTGGCTTGCAGAAATCAAGCATAACTAAGTCTTTTCAGGATTAGGATTTTACTGTCTTGCAGAATACTTTGCTTTCTAATTTTATGTTCAGAGGTGAGTGTACAACATCCCTGGTGTAAAGCACTATTAGAAATGCATCCGGCTATTGGAAACAGTTCTGGATGTGACTGGCATTTCCCCTCCTCTTCAATGACTGTGGAGTGTCCATAAATTATTGCTGTCCCCTTTCCTTTCTCTCATGTCATTTTTTAAACTCTAGATGTATTAGCATGTGAAGGCTACTAAAACTACACAGTCTGACATTAACAGTCACTTACTAAAGCAGGCAACTCTTGATTCAATTCCTGGCTAATTATTTTATTAAGCAAGGTTACTCTAAACATCTAGATTTAATAAAGATGCAAAATATCATCATTGAAAGTTCACTTATGTCACCCTTAAACACTCCAAGCTGTACTTACTGGTTGCCAGTTGCAACAAATGTGGCCAAGAATGGAGCTTTATTCTTCAGGCTATAGAACTACTGTTGCTGTAACTGAAGATTACTGGGTATAGCGAAAAAAAGAAAAAACAAAACAACCAAACAAAGCTGTGGCATGGAAGTGTGTCAGCAGGCTAAGTTCATCCTGTGCCAAAAAAGTGCCACTTCTTGTTGACTTTATCTGAATTGTAGGTGAACATTGATCAAATGAACAATGGAAAAATTTTCTCTGAAGAGCTAATCACTCAGTACTATGATGCCATAGAAATAGCACTCCCTGAAGACTTGGTGTTTCAGCCTTAAAGGTCAACAGAGCTTCACTTTATTTCCTGTGATTTTTCAAAAAGAGAGAATACTTTCAGTTATTCTTTTTCAAATGGCAATCTTCTTATGGTATATGTCCACAGCATATTACATCTACTCTGCTTTGTTACATTTAGAATAAATTAAACAAATTACCATAAATTCTACTTCTTGTGACACTCAACACATTAATTTCTCCATTTGGAAGTATGGACAGCTTGTATGTTACCTTGTTCCACAGGGAATTCTTTGCTTTGGAATGTGTCTGCTGGCCACAAGTTTCATTGTCCTTTTGTGCTTCTCCCCTCACACCCACCTGAAAATACAGTTAAGCATTAGAAAAATTACAATGGAATATGATTAATAAGCAGATAAGAACATAACCTGAACTGTAGCAACACCCCGATTCTGCAGATGATCACATGACCAATGGGATCCTGGACTGGATCAAAAACAGCATGGCCAGCAGGCCCAGGGCAGTGACCCTTCCCCTGGACTCTGCCTTGGGGAGGCCACACCTTGAGTGTTGTGTTCAGTTCTGGGCCCCTCAGTTCAGGAAAGAGATTGAGGGGCTGGAGTGGGGCCAGAGAAGAGCAACAAGGCTGGTGAAGGGACTGGAGCACAAGTCCTATGGGGAGAGGTTGAGGGAGCTGGGGGTGTTTAGCCTGGAGAAGAGGAGGCTCAGAGGTGACCTCATCAGTGTCTAGAACTACCTGAAGGGAAGTTCTAGCCAGGTGGGGGTTGGTCTCTTCTCCCAGGCACTCAGCAATAGGACAAGGGGGCACGGGCTCAAGCTCTGCCAGGAGAAATTGAAGTTGGAGATCAGAAAGAAATTCTTTGCAGAGAGAGTAATCAGGCATTGGAATGGACTGCCCAGAGAGGGGGTGGATTCCCCATCCCTGGAGGTTTTTAACCTGAGATTGGCTGTGGCACTGAGTGCCATGATCTGGTGAAGGGGCTGGAGTTGGACCAAGGGTTGGACTTGGTGATCTCGGAGGTCTTTTCCAACCCAATCGATTCTATGATTCTATGAACCTACTTGCAAGAACACCTGTCCCATTTTGGTCTGGGTCTGTCCTTCAAGCTTTGATCTTTGAGCTTTACTTTAAGAAGCTACTTGACTTTGCAGCCCACTGAGATGGGGAAAAAGAGAACACAGTAAAATAAATGTTCTTGCGTTGCAGAGCAAGTGTAAAAGTAAGTGTTAAATAATAAATATTAAAATGTATAGTAGATAAAATAACTGGTATGTGCTATCAGCTAAATATGCCTTAAAAATACCAGAATATACTTGAAACACAGCACCTGTTTAAAAGAGGACCCCTCTCTTTCGTAGATACACAATTACAGAACTGATACCTGGCATGTGCATAAATTTATATTTTATTTACTAATTAAATGACTTGACAGATTGTTCTGCCAGCATTGCCTTATGATGACAGCTATACTGACTGCTTAAAGATGGATTCAGCAGATTATATTTTGCTTCAGATTCGTTACTATATAGATCTAAGGTTCATAAATGTTAATTGAATGTTAGATGTACCTCAGCTACTCCTCCTGGATCACTCTGAAGTCCCTGGAACCAAAGCTGAAGTCGAGCCAAATTTTTCTTCGAGATATGTATTTCATGTTAATTCAGAGGGTTCCTTGTCTTCCATAAGTTTTTCTGAAATTCTACAGGTTTGAAAAATCTCACTTTTCTTCACTGAAATATAGATATATAAGAGTTTCTGTTAAATCTTCACAAAGTATAAGATCTTCAAATCAGAATATAATTTATCTGTAACCCCAGACATTAAAACTTTTTAAATGATGTATTATAAAGCAGTAGAGGAATAAACAGTGATAATCAAATTATCATGTTATTTTAACATCTCATGTTTAAAACAAAAGAGAAATAACTAAAGGGGCCTTAAATAAACATCAATTCAAATATTTTCTGCCAATGAATATCAAGTTAAAACTCAAGAAGGTCCTGTAGACTTGCTATGGCATTGCCATGGGATGAGGGGTCAAGGGATGTTCTCAGACACCCATAAAAGAACATGTGAAGATCAAACAGAGCAGGTGACAGATGCTGCTCTTTACTAAGAGGCAGCCAGAGCTTTTGTGCAACTTAGGTATAAAAAAGAACTGAACTTTCATGAAAGTATTTTTATTTCTTTAGTTCTGCCTTAGAAAAACAGATATGAGATTTCATTTTGTTCCATTTTCCGTTCATTTTTAACTTCCCACTTGCCTGTAGGTCACCATAACTGGAACTAGGACTCCAGAGTAACTGGAACTTTACTTCTGGAGAAGTAAAAGAAATCTGTTCTGGAAGCAGAAAAAATAATTTTTAAAATGTGAATTTAGTTATCTTATTAGTTATCCTATTCATTTTAATTGAATTTTATCAAATATCTGTGCAAAGTGACTGGAGTTCAATTCTCCTTAGCAGTTTGAACATTGCTTACACTAGAGCCAAATAAGTATAAAGTCCATGTAAAAATAAAATTTTGCAGCAACAAAAAAAAATCTGAAATACAGACCTTCAGGGTTTGTCTATTCAAGCTTATATCAGATATCTTGTGGTTCTGGATAGCAATATCTGGAGTGCACATAACCACTGCAGCTCTGGCCTGATGGACACAGAACTGACCCCCATGAGGTTATGAATGCTGCATGCTGACCTTTCTCATGTGGAGTCAGTGCTTCAGTTGATTGATTTATATCTTGGCTTTTAAAGAATAACCCATTGAAATCAATGAGAATTAGACACAGAAACATCTTTAAAAAACAAACAGAAGAGTCCATGCAGCATCCTGCTGAGCACCACAGTTTTGGTGCAGTTGGCCAAGGTGAGGACCCAGATCACCAGTATTAAATCATTTGTTCTTTCCCTCTAGACAGGAGTCTATTCACGAAGGTGTGATTTGGAAAGCCCTTTGAAACACTCCATGATGTTTTCTTGGTAACCATTCTTGCTTATGCTGCTGTCATACTTAGGAAGTCCCTGGTACGACAAACTGTTGACATGTAAATCTACAAAACTCATTCCTATCCCTCACACATCTCTACTACAGTACTTAGAGGCTACAACTCCTGGTTTGGGAACATTTGGGAACTTTGGTGACAAAGTGCAAAGAAAGAAGGTGTACATAAAGGAATAGTTGGTTGGGTAGATAAGCACTGACCCTCAGGCAGCAGAAATGAAAGGGCTGCCCAAGTTTTGTGAGGGGATTTTAACGTACGTACCTTCAGTTCCAATATATGGAAAGGCAGAGAGGCTTTAGAGAGTGTGATGGCTGGAGACTGCCCAGACTCTGGTGTTGGAGATGTTTGCCATACACAGCAGTGGTCACAAACACAGCTAGAAGACAGTCCTGTGGTTATTATCTCCAACATACTGTGCAAAATAAGGGGCATTTATCTTCTCATCCCTGAAAGGGAAATATCAGGGTCTCTGACATAGTTGTTCAATTTCAGGAGACTGGCAAGGATTGCAATAGGATTAAACAGCTGCATCCTCAGCCCAGACAAAAGGAAGACTAATCCATGTATCATTTCCTGCCAGTCTTGGAGAAATCCAAAGGTCCACATGACAGTACAGTGAAACTCAGAGATTTGAATGAACTTTGCAAGTTATTTCAATTATCTAAAGCTACTTTGTCAATTTTTTCGTTTATGCTCATCTTGATAGCTAATTGTTTTTATGTATTTGTCTTGGGGTAGAAGATGCAGGAAAGTACCTAATACAACACTCAACTCATATATTTTATATCATAACCAGTAAAATTAGATTCAAGCAAGTCTGAATTAAATGAGAAAAAACCAATCACTATTCTTATCTTGACTTATTTAACCTATTATAACTCATAGCAAAATTTTATAATCTTGATAATAAGATTAGAATCTTAAATAATCTTAAAATCTTAAGTTTTTAATACATGAGTTTATAAAGTGTCTCATTATAAACTGATGAGATGTGACTATCTTGTTTGAACAAGATTACATAAATTAGTTTCAGTTAATAATCAGAAAACAATATGGGTTTAAAATTATCCAAAGAGATAAAAGTGAGTTGGACAAAAATGACTTATGATGACTGTTATAAATTGCACAATTGAAGGGAAAAATTTACCATATACCCACTAAAAATAAGTTTAGTCTGTTTTTGAGCACTACAACATCATATAACAGCTCCCATCCTCTCTTATGATAAAAAATAAAGCCTGTTGGGGTATGTATCAATGCACAGAAATTCACACGAGTCCATCAGTCAGACTCATGTTCATCTATAATTTCTTAAAATGAGACAAGCTAATTACCTGTCCTGGGTTCAGTGTATGGAACCAGAATTGAAATTTACAGCAAGAAATCACAGTCAGTGTTTAAAAACGTAAAATCATGTTGCAAGTTGAGGTCACTGCTTGTCTTCACATTTCTGTTGGTTCTGGAATTCTGGTAAAACAGTATCTCCTGAGCCAAGAAGTTGAGCTTTGCAAATGCTTTATTCACAGGACTGATCACTATTTCACAGTTATTTTCTGTCAGGTTTGAGGAGTTAATGTAAACAACACTGAATTGGCAATTACTTTTAGTAGCGAAATCCTGTCAGTTTTAATTCCTTGAATTAGGTTATGCATTGCCCCCTTCCTCCTGGCTGAGAGCGCAGCCTGGGATGTACCAGCCACTCCCTGATTTACATCCTTCATCAGGGGAAATTAGTCTTTGTCTTTATGTCTCTTGTTTCTAAGAGCACTAAACAGAGACCCTCCAACCAAACACCCACTGGCAATGATTGCACTTTGTGGTTCGGGGAAGTTCCTGTCAAGTTTTCTGTCGTGTTATTAAAGAACATACTAATTAATAATAGTGACCATATTAACCAATGTACACCAAAAAGTCTTTGCAGAAACCCCTGATGCTGGAAAATTTCAACACCTGCTGAACTTTTTTAGCCAATTATTAAAAGTTGTGTGTTACAGATGAAATGCTGACATATTTTAAACTATAGCGAATTAATGACTGAAATGATAATGCAAAAAAATTTTGTATCATTACACTATCTCTTGTTTGCAGCATCCCCTGCCACCGAGGGCTTAGGTCCAATTCCTCGCAGGCAGCACTAGATGGAGACAGTGATTCACACAAAGCTGCCTGGCAGACACTTTTCTCACTGCTGAGCCAGTTACTGCCAGTGAACAAGATTTCATTTAGTGTATTCAGTTTATTACAAATTGCAGAGTTACAATTGTTTGAGGGTTTGTTGTAGGTTTTTTTGGTTTTTAGTATCGACCTCCAAAACAATGAAATAGAATTACTCATGTTTGAGCAGCTGGCAGATTGCCCTGAATCTTTCACACACATGTATGTATATGTAAATCTCAAAACTCAAGGCAAACTATAAACAAAGTATCAGAATTTTATTTCCAGGCTTAGTATCTGTGAGATTTATTTGGCAACAGTAACTATGACCATATTTTGATTTGAGACATAAGAGAAATCCTTACCCGTGCTTTGAGATTGAGAGTTCTTTTGAAATATCTGGAAAACAAACAAACAAAAATAATCCATATGTGTTAGTTTGTTTTCCCCACATGAAGTCAATATATTGATCCTACCATGGTGTATTTAATTGTCCTTACCACAGAACTGTTTCCCAATTAGCAGCTAGAGACAGTTCTCACACGACAGTCAGGAACAGTCATGGATATTACACATCCCAGCCCTTTTTTTCACTTCCTGTGAACTAGTTTTGGACAGTTAAGGACACTATAAGAGAAGACCAACAGGCAGAGATAATTTCATGCAACCAAACTACTGCCAAGAGACCACTGTGCAGATATTTCAGGTTCAATTTTAATAAGTGGCCAGTGAATTAAGGTATGTGGCATCACTGGGAGACAGCATGGAATTAGCAGAAAGTAACTGCACAGTCCAGTCTGAAAATCTGACACGTTTGAATCAGGAAAAGTTAAAAATCAGGCATGTAGTAAGTCCTTTTATTTAGGCTGCTGTTTAAGACAAAAGCAGCTGCAGTTCTTGTGCTGGTGAACTATGGAATTAGCAGAAAGTAACTGCACAGTCCAGTCTGAAAATCTGACACGTTTGAATCAGGAAAAGTTAAAAATCAGGCATGTAGTAAGTCCTTTTATTTAGGCTGCTGTTTAAGACAAAAGCAGCTGCAGTTCTTGTGCTGGTGAACTATCTCCCAATTGTCTGAAAGATGGGACCTCCTGGCACTGATGTTGTATTGACTTAAAAATCATTTAAACACACTGAACTGGAGTGTGAGCTAATTTCCCAGTGGCAATCAACGTTCAGATTCTGGATTTGGCTGAACCTCACTGTGGCTGCCTGGAATGGTACCTCCACAATGATCCTCCTGCAACATCTGCTCCGGTGAGCAGAGCCCTGGTAGGCGCTTGGCAAATCTCACCAGCAGGATGTTGGGGTTGGGCACAAAGTGGCTGGAATTAATACAGCCTGGGGGGATTTATTTGGGTTGCTTTGCACTATTGCATCTTCCAAAGGGAAAAGGCAGAGAAGTATTAATGCTGCCAAATGCTGTGCTGGAAGAAGCTGCTCCTGATTTAACAAGAGAAAGTTGAATTGGCTTCACCTGTCTGAGCCAACTGCCCAGTTGTCTCTAAGAAGTAAATATACTAAAATTTGCTGATGGATATGACAGAGAACACATCCAAACTAAGCAAACACAGGGCTGTTTTACAAGCCATCAGGACAACAGTTCTCAGAACATGATGCTGTGGGGTCTGCAGCTTTCTTGCCTACTGTGAGGGGGGAAAGCCTCAGGCAGGCTGCCTGAGGAGCAGAAAGCCAGAGGCTGGGCTTAGTTAATATACTTTGACCTCCATGATAATCATTCACCAACTGCTGCAATTTATATGGTCTTCCATCTGAATCCATCTAAGTACTCATGGTTTAAACAGGATTATGAGTTTTTCTGGCTGTTTTGGAAATGAGAAGGCTCCTACCAGCTTGAATGAATTTTTGTTGTTGCTATCTTTATGACAGATTATCACCACCTGAAAAAAAAATAGCTAAACATACCTGATTATATGAAATAGACCTAAGAATGCTTCTGAAGGTCCTGGTCAGGGCATGGAGAATTTGTGTTTATAGTTTGTGATGCATACTGGGAAAAATCCAAAATGTGCTTCCAGAGTATTTTGCCAGTTTATTTCGGTCTTCAATTCCTGGCAAATGAACAAGAACAAGAAAATAAAATCTAGCTCTTTGTCTTACTTCCATTTTTTTCATTGGTCCACTCATGTATTTCATATTTCATGTAATTGGACATCACTAAAAAGCTTGAATACAGTGTTAGAGACTGAGCAGTTTGGGAGAAACAAATAGATGCCCATATTCAGCTACCCACATACACTGAGTGATTTGTTATATTCAAACAACTACAATGTGTTTATAATTGTCAGTGATTTTACATTGCCAGAGTCCCTGTTAGACCATGCAGTTTGTGTCTGCCTTTTATTTAGCTTGCTTCTGAATTATGGCTATTCCTGATGCACTCATAAGACCTTCCCTTCCTTCCTTTTCCAAGAGGAGGAGGGAATTACATGCAGTCTCTCTTCCTGGTAATAATAAACTTGCACAAACCATGCTGGGTGTGTATATTCACAACACCCAGAGGAAAGGCGGGATAAAAGACCATCAAAGAGTCCATGATGGGATATGAAGAATATCAGGGTAACCACATGTTTTGGACTTGATTTTGCTGACAGTAGAATGGATTTCAGAGCATCATTTTTCTCCTTGGTAATCTGAGCTTAAGCACTCTGAAATAAGACATAGATATGACTCTTTGGAAGGATGAACTCTTAAAGCCAGCTATGAAATTGCTACTTACAAAAACCTCACTTCCCTTCCATATTTTCTATGAAGGCTCCACTTATATAGGGAAAGTAACATGAATTGTTTCATGTGTGGAGAGTCAGACATGAAATAAAGCTTTATGAAATAGAAACTTTTAAGGTATAAAAAGGAACCCTTCCATCTTCTATAAAAAAAATATATTCTTTCTAGCTGCAGTGCAGTATATAATTTGAATAAGATACTGTATATAATAATTACTTTAGTGAACCCAAAGTAGCCCAATCAGTATGTCTTTAATAAACATGTATGAAAGATTTAACAGATTAGGACTTTGCAATTGCCAAGGACAAATGAATGCTCTGCTGCAACAATTCAGCTTTCACGTGGCAATAAATGTTTTTTCTTTTTCTGACTTTAGTTTCTTTGTATATAATACTGACAACAGTTTTCAAACCTTGGTATTTAAAGTTGGACTCTGAATTCTGGAAATATATAATCAGTTTTTCAATGTCTTTGGAGAGGAGCCTAGAAGTCAGCAGGAACTGTAGATGCTTGGAAAATGCTGCCCCTTTTTTCATATTAGGCTTGAAAAGATAGACTTTGTCTTAAGAAATCCAAGGTAAATTAAACCCATTTGTTGAAATTATACATTTTATGTTTAATATTTATATAAATAGTAATTCCATGAAATCTGATGAAAAATTATACTTCCCTTCCACTTTCAAGTCATAGTATTTTCCACATGTATAGTATTAAGCTGCTTATAAATATGTCTCCAAGCAGGGTATTCTGGACTCCATGTGCAGGGTTTGAGGGAGAAGGAAAGAAAAAAGTATCTTTAACCTATAAAGAAAATCTTTTGGAAAGGCTGGTTGAGATTTCCCTTTCACTTCTTTCATAGCTGGGAGTTAACCCCCCACAAGGAAGTCAAGAGAGCTGAGGGAGAGGCACTGCCTTAGGTTGCAGATCTGCAGGTGATTTGTGGCATCCAGACCAGTGCCCTGAACAACAGAGCTCCTGAAGTTCTGCTGGGGATTCTGGTTTACTGTGGAAGGCAGAAAAGGCTTGTGTATGGCTTCTCTTTTCCTCTACTAAGTCTGGGGTGGGGAGACAACTCAAAGAGGTGATGATGAACCCACTTCTGCAAGGCTGGAAGGCGGTACCAGTGAGACTTGACAGAGTCTGGAAAACGTGCCAGTACACAGAACCCCGAGCAGCTATTTGGGGTACAGTCTCCAGCAAACTGTGCATGGCACATGTGCCATCCATGTATCACTTGCTGTGCTAATCATGTCCCTCTTGTACAGCCACCTTCCTCCACACACACTTACCCCTTCATGCTGCAGAGTCTAAAATGCTTTTTTTTCTTGCAGATTATTTCTAGATTACATATGTAAACACTTGTTGATAACAGTCAGTGCTTAAGACTTACATGTAGCAGGCAATGCAGTGTGGGACAGACACAGGATCAGACAATGCATAGGAATGAGGGCAAAGGAAGAGTGGCTGTTACACAGAGGAGGAGCTGCATGTCCCATAGACCAGCAGAGATAAAAACAACCTAATGGCTCAAATGACACATATGAGAAATAAAAAGACAGCAACAGTGCCAACATGAACAAAGTATAGGACTGTAATCTCAAAAATTCCCCAGTCCTCCAGTAAGGGGTTAAATTCCCATCCATACAATCCCCAACAAACCCCTCAAACAACAGTAAAAGGCACCAAGTCCACACAGTCACCTCTGCTATCAGACACTACAAACCTCCATCAACCATTATTCTCTTCCCACACAGTGTCCTTAGCAGGACATAAACTACAAGCACTCACAAAACTACAACCACCTTACATTTTCAGAAAATAAATAACATACACCCTTAGTGAAGTTCTTGGAGAGCTGAAACCACTGACATAACTCTCCTTGATTTCAGTGCAGCCAGAATATAAACCATGGATTTCAACACCAGAAGACAAATAATACAAAATACATTATTCTATCTAGAAGTAGAACAATTCTGCATTTAATTAATTGCAAAAAGTCAGATGGAGTTCTATGAATTGATGATAAGGTAGTTCTTTTAATATGCACTATATATATATATGTTTTTAATATACTGCCACAGTGGATGGTATGAAAGGTAAGGCAAATGAGTTAAAGTTGGGCCATGTCCCTGATAAATCTCACATGGAATTACTGCCAGATCTCTCTAAATTAGAAAAAAAAATTAAGGAAAAAATTAACCTACACCATTTATTATACTAATACTCAAAGCTCTCCATATCAGGCATAATAAATGGCTTTTAAAATTTGTCCCCTCAGTGCAGGCTCAGACTGCACTGCTGAAACACGGCATTCCAGCCCCTGAAGATCTAATGCACTGATCTAATGCACTATGGCTGACCTATTACAGATCATTATAAATTAGAGAAGTCCTTGTGTTGCTATGATTTTCTAGAAATTGCTTCTTAAAGTCAGAAGGTACAAAAAAATAATAATTAAGAAAAAGGTGGAAAAGGTGTAAACTACTATTTCTCTCTCAGTGCTGGAATTAGCTCAGTTAGAAATAAAAATTTGGAGCCACAACCTGTGTAAGCTTTTTATTTACTCTCCTATTTGAAATTTACACCACAAGGAAGCAGAAGCGAGTTTAGTTCTCCAACATAAAATTACAAGAGGGGGTGGATTCTGTGCTATGGATTCTTGGACGCTTTGGCAATTTATTTTTCTACAGTATCTATGCTCCACTTAGACACATGTGAAATGAGGAAAATTATTTCCTTCCCTTAAAAAAATGAAAAATTCAGTAAGGATTATGAGAGACTTACATGGCAGTAATGTTATGCAAATATGCAGTTTAGAAAAAAAATTAAAAATAATTTGCAGATAAAGCTACAAAGTTTTTATTTTGTATTGCTGGGTAGATTATTTGCAGGTTCAGAGTGTATTTAAAAATTAATGGCAACATTCTTTTGTTTCAGTTTATGCAGTTCTAGAGCCCAAAGGAGCCTTGGGAATTAATTGCAGCCTTCTAATAAACACAACGATGTAATGACGTATTTAACATTACTGGGTTTTTGTTTGATTCCAAATAAATTGCCGATTTTTTTCTGCTGCCATACTAAAACAATTACCATTCTGAAAAAGGATAATTAATCTACAATTTTTTCACATTAGATCATATATCTCTAAAGAGTGCCCACAGATTTGATGGTCTTCAGCTGCTGTGTATTTATTTTTCAGCTTTTGCCCGTGATGTACTGCCCCATCAGTGATGACATTTAAATGAGTGAGTATTCAACACAAATGTGATCGTTTGTGTAGCATCCAACGCGGCACCACACTGAGATGATTGCTTCTGGGAGCCATCCATGGGTTCCCGAATAGGGGGGAAAAGCCAGGCAAAATTTTATCAATTTACATTTTTCTGTGATTAATTTTTATGCAAATGAGGGCCCGACCGTGCTCCCATCTCACCTGAATCATGCGGATCATCAAAGACAAATTGAGCATCACTTATTTAAAAAATAGGCTTTAAACTACTCTACAGCTGTGTTGGAAAATGCTAAGAGCAGGGCATGAACTTTTCTAATGTAACAGGAATAGATAAGAAAATGCTTCTTTTTGCATTTTTTTGTCCACACTGTGATAAACATGAATCTTAACAAAATCCTAAAAATTGTCTTTGTTTTGTATTCCTTATGCCCTTGTAAACATTTGACTATGGGAATGCTACATAAGGGGATTTTTCCAGTTTCACAACACAAACAAATGGACTTGGAAAAATAAATTGTTAAGTGATGAAAAAAAAGGTTGTATTGGTTACATACTTATAGTACAGAATTTATTTACCTTTTTCGAGAGAATTCATGAAATCATCCACTGGTGTAACTACA
This sequence comes from Pithys albifrons albifrons, assembly GCF_047495875.1. Classification (NCBI taxonomy): domain Eukaryota; kingdom Metazoa; phylum Chordata; class Aves; order Passeriformes; family Thamnophilidae; genus Pithys; species Pithys albifrons. The sequence continues at coordinate 58,654,400 of NC_092463.1, read as the reverse complement.
GTGGTAAAGACCTTACATAAACAATCTTCTTATGTTAGAGTAAAAGCTGCCAAGACACACAAATAGGCAAGTTCTGTTTACAAATGACCACGTTCTGCCTTATTGTATGTATTTATCTGTATGCACAGGTCTGCCTAGCATAAAATTGGACATTTAGACTTTGTTAAACAACAGGCTTTGAAAGGAAATTTAGCATGAGCACATTATACTGATGGATATTTTATAATTGATACCAATGCTGAAGAGCATAAATGTGAAGAACTAATCTGGTTTATTTTAAAAAGAAATTATATTTCTCTTGCTTTAGGAAAGGAACAAACCTATTTCTTTATGGCATTAAGGAATAAGGCAGCATTATTAGCCATAACTGTAATTTCTCCAGCTGTAAGATAAACAGTACTCAGGAATATGAACACTTGTCTCCCTAATTTGCACTTGAAATTTGTATCCAGGTGTAAGAATGTGTTCTCATAAAAAGCCTTCTATTACAAAGAAGCTGAATTTTGAAAAGGCTGTTTTCCCTTCAGATCTGTGTTCTGAAAATTGCAATACACAGTGTCAGCTCAGAGACTCATTTTACAAGTCTTTCCACAAATCCATACCCCTAAAGCAAATCCCAGAGGAGTAAAAGTGATGTGTAATAGTGCAAAGACAGTCTTTATCAGAGTTTGACAAAAAGAGGCACATGCACCAAGTGCTCTCATGGCATTAGAGCAAAGTGTCCCCCTATGTATTTCACACACGAAAGTTGTAATTCTATAGGTTTGATTAACCCACAATTCAATGAGTTCCTTTTCATTGAGCTGTACAGCTGAATGTACGTGAGTGCAAACCCAAATACAATATATGTTTACACACATGCAGGCATGATCAATTCTATGCTCAGACCTTCTTCTTGAGTCCTGCAGGTCTCACATCCCTTATTAAACTACTGACATGAGAGCTGAGATCACAACTGTGGCAAAGCCAATAAGAATCTCGATACTGCTCTCAATAAATCCACACTTCTGTTCAGTCTCCACCCAAGAGCTGCCGCTCCTGAATCCCTCAGGCAGTATGTGACCCACTGGTTTTCATGTTTATGTATTTGTTCCTCGTCTCCCCAGTTATGAGTTCTGAGAAGGACTGTACTGCAGCAAGTTTGATCACATCTAACAGCCCGACTACATAAATTATACAATTCAACTATTCATAAGCATAAGGAGTGAGGACAGTTAATTATTTAACAAAAATAAATTACAAGATAATTGACTTATTTAGAATCCTCACAAATGGAACCAAGGTTAAAATAGTTACCATTCCCTGCCTTCCAACAAGCTTTAGCATCTTCTGTAGAAAATATCCTCTATGATACCATTAACACAGAAATAGAGTAAAACATCTATCAATTCCTCTTTCTCTATATGACAGATTTCTACATATTCCTCTGTCCCAGATAGCCATGTAATTTCTTATAAGCTGTATGCATGGTGTCCTACTGGAACAGTTCTACTATTATAATAATATATAAAAAACTATCATGTAACAGCTTACAATGAGGATTCGGAATCAACTGAAAAGTGTTGAAAGTGATATCCTGTTGTTTAAGTCCAAATACTTACCACAATAATCTTATGGGATGCAAGAGTCATAAAGAGATTGCTTTACTAGCCATGGGTACACATTTGAGGATGAAAAGATCAGTTGTTTAAGAGCACTTGATCATAAAATAACATTTTAGGGCAAAGAGTGGAAGGATTAGAAAACACAATGTATGTATATCTCCCCTCCCCAAAGACCGTGAGCAGGTACTTCCCTTGCAATGTGAATGCAAACAGTGTTAAAACCAAACAAAAAAAAATAATCATTTATATAACACAAAAGCCTATATTCCCAGTTACAATTAAATGTGGAGAACAGAAAGGAGCAAAAATCTCATCAGCCTAATATTTTCAGCCAAAAAGAGAAGCCCGTATGTGTCCTTTAAATTAAACCATGAAAGAAATAATGCACAATTGTGACAGATAGATTAGATAGATAGATAGATAGATAGATAGATAGATAGATAGATAGATAGATAGATAGAGTAGATTAGGGAGGGAGGGTAGGTAGATAGACAGACAGACAGGTAAGTAGACAGGTAGGTAGGCAGATAGACAGACAGACCTATACACAGATTTCCTATACAAATATATGTGGATTACAAGGTCCCTTTTTTGGCAATCTAGGAAGTGGATGCTGCACTGCTAAAGGGCATCCTGTTGGCACCCCTGGAGCTGCCAGAGAGCACTGGCACTCCCTGACTCAGAGCAATGCTGTGACTGCAGAACAGGCACAAGGGGATCACTGCGCTCCAAGCACAGGGACCAAGCTTTGAAAAATAATACACAGAAAGAGTGCAATATAGATATTGTTAAAAGTCATTAAAAAGAGAAAAAGAAACAAAAATGATCAAAGCAATGCTGCTGTTGTGACACATCCCTCCTTTCAAAAGTCAGGTGCCAAGTGGCTCCGTTGTTGCTGCTGAGGTACCAACCTTTGGCACTGGGCCCACGTACTGAAACCACAATGCTCAGAGGGAAACGCTGCATGAAAGGCAACGACAAGCTTTGCTTTCTGGGTATGAGCGTGGTGACCCAGAAGCAGAGAACTGAACTGAAATGCCCTCAAAATATCTTTTAATGTGGTGGATGCTCAGAAAAGTGTATTTTACTGAGGGCTTTATGGGCAGAAAAAAATGGGTATCACATAAAGGTTTTGAAACTAAGGTACAATATTTGTTGAAAAAAAAGCAGAAATAATTTGGAAATGGAAAATTATGAATTGGTACCAAACATATATATGTGTGTGTATATATATATATATATATATATATGTGTGTGTGTGTGTGTGTGTGTGTGTATAAAAATAGTTGGATTTTTTTTTGTAGTCTGAGATAAATGTTTGGCAACACTATTTCTCCTTTTACATGTTTTCCTGAACTTTGACTTTGTTACCTGGAATGTTAAGTGTTTATTTTCATGGAGTTACTAGTATTTGTCAGATATTCCATATACAGATATTACCATAGGCTCAACCAAGAAAATGACATGGACATAATGAAGGATGGCTGATCTTTCTAGAAGAACAAACTTGTCAAAGTTATTTTGTGCTGTCCAAATGACTTTGCTACTCACACTGCAAAATTATGAAAAAATCATCATCCTTTCCTTCACAATTCTCTGATTAACTGGAGGAAACTTTACTCTGAAACATTCTTTACACCCATAAATTAAACGCTTAGTTATGTTTTCAGATTGCTCAATTCCTAACCCTCCCTGCCACATTTTTGACCTTTGAATAACAGAATCAGGCCAATTCTAATGAAAATATAATTCTTTTTCTAAGTGGTAAACCTCGCCGCCCCCATATTCCAAAACACATCCCTAATCAACTCACATGTGATCTACCTGCCCCTCAGAAGGTTCCCAGGCTGCACCACGCTGTCAGGGCCAACATGCACTCCAGAAAGGGGCCAGGACTTGCAAGGCACAGCTGCTGGTTCCCAGAGACACTCTGGAGCTGCAGCACCTGCCCCAGGAGCTCCAGGCTCTAAGGGTCCAAAGTCACCCCCTCACTGAGCAGGAGTCAGGCAGAGACAACTCCAAACATCTGTTAGTCAAGCAAAGCTGGAGGATTGAGGTATGAAATCCCAGCTGGTTTGGATGTCACAAATGAGGAACGCTAAAGACAGGGATGCTGGGCAAGGATTCAGACTCTGCTTGGCAGCTTTTCATGGGTTTATGAGGAAGACACTTAGATGTCCTGTGAATGCCGATTTAGACAGGAAGATATTTTTCTAGAGTACCAGAACCTGCAAGTGATTATGGATTAGATTCCACATACACATCAATTTAGACAATTACCCAGGACTCATCTGCTTTGCCACAGACCACATAAGAAACTATATATCATGGGTTATTTAAAGAATAACTACTAGGATTACTTTACACATCTAGTCACTTCAGCTAATCCTACTCTCTTTAGTTGTAGTCTATGGAAATTATGGAAGAGTTCAAGGATTGCTTTAGATGGCTTAGGTCTTTCAGTAATACATGCCCAGAGATTCTTGCAGCAGAAGACAAACTCACACAGTGCTATTAGAGTTTTGTTGTGGCCAGGAGTAGCACGGAGCAAGGCAGGAGTGCAAGTATGTTGTTCCAAGACACCTGAAAATAAGGCTCTGTAGCCAGAAACCTATGGGATACCTTAAGCCTGTCTGGAACACTGGATTCCTACCTGTGGGCACTGTTACTATTCATGCAGTGCCAGGCTGAAACAGAGACACAACAGACCTGTTCCTCATTCTAACATGAACCCTCACTTAGCTAACACTCTGCACCTTCTGTGGAAGGAAAGTAGTGTAAAACTGCCAGGGAGCAAAGCAAAGAGAACACGAATATTGAAAGTAAAATTTTTGCTGATAGCTACTGTTTATGTAACAAGATAATTTACTCATTTTCTCTGTTATCAGGTTATGACAGTATCAAATTCTGAACCCTCTGAACTTCATGGAGATCTGTTATTGAAGGGCATCCAAATAGATGCAACAAGCACGTTGCAAAGACTAGTACACAATCCACCACAAGATAAAAGATTATTCGTAGAAATAACTAGAACCCGAATATAGCTCAGATACTTTAGTTAATAGCACTTCATCTGAAGTGACCTCTGTGCTCCTGATAACAGTGTTTCCACCACCCCCTGTGTGATGGTGCTCTGGATTCTCCAAATGCACACTGTCATTCAAGCTCTAAGTGATATTATTTAACACACACCAGTATTCATCAATCTCCCTACAGCCTACTAGGACAGCGATATTCTAAAGGACAATAAAGTATCCTTATCCCACCAAAGATGTATCCAGAAAAGGGGTAACAAGGCTTGTGAAGGGCCTAGAAAACACAACAGCTGGTTCTTGATTTGGAAAGTCCTCTGCAGCTGTTGCGAGAAAAGTTCTATTGAGAGCTAAGTATTGCTGTCAAAATATCAGGAAGATAAAATTAATATTCATAATATGATGGCAATATTTTCTTTGAAACAAGGGAGACAGATGCTAATAGGTAGCAGAGAGCTCTGTGCCTACATTTAAAAGTGGAGTGATATAGAAAAATCAATGTCAGAGAAAGCAGATATTTATATTTCCCTATATATTTACTTTAACTAAATATCACATGTAATAATTTTGCCCAGAAATTAAGTATTATAAAATATTAATATAACAGAACTCTAAAGAAAGTCACATTAAAAAAAAACAGGCGGGGGGGGGGGAGTTAAATTAGTCCAGAATAAATCACAAAAAACTGAGTTTTAATATTTTGTCCTTTTCTACTTACTGAGCCAAAGGGATGTCCCTGCAACTGCCACAGCCCCTTGGCTAGGCTGCCTTGGTGACTGGGACAAAGTGTTGTATATGAACTGGTTTTATTTAAAGAGGATTTTTTGTTTTCATTGGGGGTTTTTTGTTGTTTGGGGTTTTTTAAAATATTTTCTCTCTGCTTTGATTGGTCTTAGACATGCTTTTTGCTTTCAATCCTTGGTGGCTGATTTTAAGTTCGGGATGAGTTTCTGAAACTTCTGAACCCACCCTGGCTGAGCTTCCTAGAAACAAATACCAGGAAAAGTTACACTAAATGTAAGAGCCATAGAAACAAACATAGTTATTGCAGCCTCTGGACTGCAGCTGCATAAAATGGCACAGGGTGGGCAGTTCTATGCAACAGAAGATTTGCCTTTGTGGCTCTTTAGGTCAAACAAAATTAATGTTCTCTGCATATTCAATCATTTGTATCCTCCTTGCAGACTTTTAACAGAGATGACCAAAAGGGGCCAGAAATCTCTCAGACCAAGACTATAACAAACCAGCAAGTACTGTCTGAGTGCTATATGGGATAGGATGAACAACAACAACTTGAAATAATGAATTCATTAATTCAGTGCAAATATTTAAAAGACAAAGCCCCGGTGATGAAATCTAATAAGTCTTTGTAGGAACCTGCCAAGTAAAGCCTGAATAAGGCCACAGAAACTAAACTAGAACACAGGTACTGGACAGGGAGATGGACAAACAACATTCCTTGTCTAAAGTGAGTGATCAGCTGTGTCAGTCAGCACCATTACCAGTACATTGCTGAGAGCTCTGTCTCCTTTACTTGCCCAGTGCAAGCCAGCACAACCATCAAGCCAATTTTATATAATTAACAGAGATGAATCAGAAGAGTAAACATTCAGTCATTGCCAAAGTAAGCAGGATTAAACTACTGGGATTTTACAAAATTTGTTTTTTATCTAATAACACAATCAAAAGAAAGGAAAATATGCCACTACTTTAGTAATCCTCAGGGTTCCACACACTGGGAACCACTTTTTCCAGAACACTCAGTGTGGGTCTCCTGTCCATTGAGCAGTACAGGAGAGGTAAGGGATAACACTGGCTGGAATCTTATCTCAAATCACAAAGATTAAACCATTAAACCACTTGTTTACCCAGTCTGCTGCTGGTGTCACAGTTCAGAACACAGCAAGAAGTCAATACAGTTTAAAACTCCTCCAAGTTTCCCACTGACTTAAGATGAGTCTTGGCTCCCATGTGCCTAAACCACCTTTTGAAACACTCAGAGTTCTGAGAAACTTAGCAAAAGTCACATAATATCTTAAAAGGACATCAACGTTTTTCATTTTATTATTCTTATGTAATTAATTTAACCTGATACCTACAAAGTGCCATCTAGAATTGTTTGTCTTCACTGTGGCACATCAAAAACCTCGCTCAACTCACCCCAAAATTTTAAGGGAAAAGTCTAGCTCTGCTCAGCTCTCATAAAAAAAATTAATATTAAATCATAATCTCTAAATAAATTTAGGGATATCTTCAGGATATATTTTAATCTGGGGAACTGATTTTTAAAATAATGCAGTTGCTCTGACATTACTTAAGCAAATCCAATGGCATTGTGTTCATTCAAAGAGAAAAAGTACCCAAGTGATGTTTCATGCAGGATTACTCTGAAAAAGGGAAGAAATCTGTCTTTCATGTCATAAATCTCATTGCTGTTAATGATGAGGATATATTTGAAATTCTGATATTTAGAGACTGCCATACAACACTTACATACATCAAGTCCCACCACTGATGGTGGCTGCTGTAGAAGAACTCTGCTGCAAGCAATGAGAGAATGACTGTCCTCTCCAGAAAGTTAGGAGTGGTTTATATATGGAATGATGAATGATGTGTATTGCACCAACCTACTGTTCACTTTTTAAATAAATTTTAAGTATTATCACAATGCACAACTTTTTTTTTTTTGACAAGTTTTTACATTAAAAAAAATGGTGCTGCAAGAGACTCAAATCTACAGAAACAGATCAAATCCTTATAACAATCCAGAATATGTGTCTCACACCAAAATCCCAAAAGCAACAGCTCTGTGAGAAATTAATTGTGACACTATGGAAAAATCAAAACAAATCCCTGGAACACACACACATACTTTCTAACTATACAACTGATGTCTTAATATGTGAAACAGGCATCCAAATATTCAAAACTGTTTTTTCTTCTAATAAGATTTTTGTCTTGAAGTTTGTTTTGAGAAGGCCTCTCTGAGTAGCCCTCAGTGATGAGAGCATGTGCTGGATGCTTAAAATATGGAAATCATCAGACCATAACCTTACATGGGGCAAAAAAAACACATGAGCAAGAGTCTAAGGAAGCATAATCCTCAATTCTCCCCCATGAACACGGGCTCTGTTATAAACAACCAACCAAATAGCCAATCATTTGATATAAAGGGTAGTTTAATTTTATAAGTAAAGAAAGCTACAGAGTAAACAGCGCGGCGCTGGGTGCACTGGGAGTCTCTGCTCCATCAGTGACACCCATTCCAGCTCGCAGGCTCCTTTTTTATACTGTCAAAGCATGTTTACTTTTAACTAGTTCCAATAAATTATTTTCTTCTTTCTTCGCTTTGAGATCCTTTCATCTGATTCTGCGTGTTGCTTCTTGGTGGTCATGGGGCTGGGTTCTTCTTTGGTGTGATTCTTAACTTAAAATTTAACTAGAGACAATCTTGTTAGTTAAGCCTTATCTGTTGTCTTGAGGTGCTTCTTCCTTATCTTGACTGGGTTTATTTCTCTATTGTATTTAGGTGTTCTCGGATTATCTTTGGTCTGCACTGTATTTATTTCACTTCAAAAGGCTGCTTAGTTATTAACTTTAGTTCTTTTTCTACTTTTCACACATTGTTTGATAAGCTCATAGACATTATGTTGCTAAATCTTTACCCCATCAAGCTACACAGAAGTCTCGTTATGTTCTTGACATGAATTAAGTCCTATATTTATCACAGGCTTCATCAGAGGTAAGAGCACAAATATTGTCTATTCAGATTTACAATTAAGGTCAACTTTCCCAAAAAACTCTGTCCTTGGTGTAATTTGAAAAAAAGACATCAACACTTTATTCTCAACAGGTATAAAGCTATTTCCTCTCAAAAAAGAAGAATGACAAACACTAGCAAACTCTTTTGCTGTTTAAGAGCTCCTGTCTGCGCACATTACTCTTTCACAGAAAAAAAAAATATATATTTTTTAAAAAAATCTCTGTTTTGCTCTGTACACAAGGCTGCAACTAATTACAGGAAGAGACAGATGCTGAGTAGCCTTAAGGCTTTCCCTGCCAGCGCAGAGAGTCTGTGCGCTACTCAACAAGCAGGTAGTGAGTGAGCTCAAATGTTATCTGACAAGGCAGCAGATCCCATCACCTACGGTTAGAACACACACAAGCAACTCCGTGTTCAGGAGTACAGACAGCAAAATTTCAAGCAGATTGTTTCTGACAGAAATCATATCACAGCAACACTTCTTGACAGAGTCTAACGCCAACGAAACTATACACTTTCTGTTTTCCATCTTCCCCTTTAAGACACAGCCAGGGTTTCAAAGGGACATTGGAGGTGACAGCTGAATTCACTGTGCTTAGCAAGTGCTTCTGCGCCTGGTTTCTCTTCGGAACTCTTAGGAAACCTCTACTGCTGATCTATGGGGGCAGCAGAAGAGTGTCCCACTTTTTCCTACTCATTCTTGGTTTCCTAAACGCTTCCAACTTGCTCAAAGATGTCCAGTGTTGGTTTCACAATATAAAATTGTGGCGTGAAAGAACCTCACATGACTATCTGAAAATTTAAAGAAGTTGCACCACCCTAAAAAGGAAAGTTAGCAAAAAGATAAACCTGTCTATAATTGCCAGTACTGTTTTCCCCTGAAAGATAAACAAAATATGCTAGCTGAATTCTAGAAGAGAATTAGTTATTAGTTTTGAAGCAGAATTTTTGCCCTTCCTTCACAATAAACATGATTCCCATACATTTTGGAGTGTTACAAATCTCTGCAAAATAACAGATTTTAACAGTTCTCAGGCTTTCCACCCAGAAAGGATTGAATTCATCTGGATTGATTTGGCTGTTTCCCTGTGAGTAATGTCAAAACAAGACAGAAGAAATACAGTGTTCAATGGAGCACACCAGATTTTCTGTACATAGGTTCCAGCAGTGCTGTGGATTTTGACCTGCAAGCTGGGCATTTGCTCCCAATGGCCCGTGAAAACCCCTAGGGAAGTTTTTAGGCTTTACTGACTAACATCACAAATACCACTTTCTTTTGCTGAAGACGAGTCTTTTCCAACCTTAAAAATGCAACAGAGGATGTGAAGGGCACTTGCTTACCCTGTGGTATCATTAAGCCATAAAGGTGACTGAGGTATTTATTTCCAGACACTCCTTTCAGCAGAATGGGCTGTACACGCTGCTAATTACCAGAGATGAGCCAGGGAGAGCTGCAAACAGGAGCAAGTGAAGAAGTACCAAACATGACAGACAGAGCATGGTCACCCTGTGTTAAAGTTATTTTGGACTCCAGGTTTCTTTTGCATTTCCATTCCTCCCGCTAATGTTTACAGGAGAGACATTAAGGACTGTTAATATTATGGATTTGCAGAACTTCATAATTACTAAAAAGACTAATGCAGCATATTCCTCTTGGGATTTTACTAGAAAACCAGAGGCATGGAATATAGGAACTATATTTGAGTGCCTTGCTGTTGGCCTCAGTCGATTTTGTAACATTGCCTGCCGTGCAGTGCACTAATTTCTGTGTAAGATATTGGCTTTAGTCATAATTAAATTTACATGGCTTGGGATGCTGTACCTTCCACAATGGGACAATGTGTAACTTACATAATTTTCTAAATTACTTAGTGTCTGATAGATATTTCTAGGGATTAGAGCTGATAGAACTGCATTACCAGCAGGAGTTCCCAATTATATAGTACATTAAATTTGGTTTATTAAGTCTTCATAGCCCATCAGAGAATTTTTATTGTTGGAATGTTTTTCTGTTCTGAGATAAAGACTTTTATAGAAAATCAAATCCTTTGTTAGCAGCAATAATGTGTCCTTAAAACTCTAGTTAGCAGGCTGTGCTCACCCTGTGGAGGTTTATCCTGTTCAGCTGCTTTAGTCAGCTCCTGCAAAGCCAACAGCTCTGCTCCCTGCCACAGTAACACTCGTGTCATACAGTTTATGAACAATTTAAAAGCAGTTATACTTGGGACCCAGTCATGCACATCATGTGTGGATTTGAGTGGCCTGCCTGAGGTTATGAGAGACCTACAGCCCACTTCTTTCTTTAAAAGAAGTCTGAAGAACCAAAAAAGAGAAAAAGCACCATTTGCAACAGCGATATATTCTATCAAGTTATTTCTCCATTTCTTATGACAGACTCTTTATATCTCTGCTAGGAAAATCCACAAGCAAACTGAAAGGCAGGAGTTGAGATGTCTTTAAAAGAGACTGGGCAGAATAAAAGTCTCACAGCTTTTTTAATAGTAGGAAGTGTCCAAGGAAGATCAGACCTAAAAAACATTAGCCAGAACCCTGATGATTCCAGAACTCTGGTACCTCAAACTTGGCATACAGGTTAATTCACCCAGGCAGACCCTGAACTTGAGAGCACTCAGGCTTTGGACCTTTCAGAGTAAATGAATGGTTGGATGACTTAAATAATAACAATAATAATAATCAAATGAGCTGCCTGGTCTCTGTGAAACAAGTGCCTGACCATCATGTGTTCTTCCTGATTACTGTGACCAGCCAGGAAGGCAATGCTCACAGAAGGATGAAAATTATAAAAAGTGAAAATTACAAAGAGACGACAAAAGATAATGACTAATCTGATAATGACTAATCTAACCCTGTGACTAACTCTGAGGCTGCTCCAGTCAGAGCATCAAACATCAGCTCTTTTTCCACTTTTTCATGGTGCTTCTTGAGAGGAGTTCATGCCTTCTTAGGCACAGGACTGGGTGTTTTAAGAAGCACTGGGGGGCTGTACACAAGTCCCAGTGTACTTGTGAGACAGTCCCTACAACTCTGGGCACTGAGCAGAGATGATACCTATTTTGTAAAAGAAGTAGACAGGTGTCCTTTCTCAGACATGACAAAAGCTTAACTAGTTCATTGACAATTGCTACGTTCTTGTGATAAAAGCACAAAGAAAAGAGTTTCCATCTGATTGTTTCTTTTCTTTGGCTGCAAAAATACAGGTACAGTTCAAGGCTCACATTTCCCCACAAAGAGCCATTTCTGCTCTCATGTACAGCAGACAAAAGCTGTTAAGACTCTTGAGAAGAACTTTCATTTTAAAGTGTATATTTTTAATGTTTAAAGTATATTTAAATATATTTAAATACATTTACCTTCAACGTATAAATATACTACAAAGGAGAAATATATTTATTTATTAGATTAAGAATTTTAATAGAAACCACAGAGTTATATACTTCAGTAAGCATCTGGCTGTCTTTTTGCAAAACAGAAATAAAAATATCCAAAGAAACAGGTTAATGATTTTATAACTTGATTTTGCTAATAACTTAAGACCTAGGTTAGGCTTGGAAGAAGTTTCCCATTTACAGTATGAACATGCAAGCAGTCCCGAGGCTTAATTGTTTTTAAAATACTTCACAAATTGTAGCCTCAAAACCACTCTACCACTTTTGTGCCTGCATAAAATTCTGGCTACTTCAAGGATATTTTGACAATAATGGTTTTTTATGTTCTTCATCTTTTGTCTATTTTATTGATCCAAAAGGGTTAAAAAGCATAAGAGAAACTTTTATGAATCTGTTTATACTAAATTATGTAGATTTTCCAAAAGTAGTCACTACCTGAAGGGAAGTTCTGGCCAGGTGGGGGTTGGTCTCTTCTCCCAGGCACTCAGCAATAGGACAAGGGGGCACGGGCTCAAGCTCTGCCAGAGGAAAGTTAAGTTGGAGATCAGAAAAAAAAATCTTTCCAGAGAGAGTAATCAGGCATTGGAATGGGCTGCCCAGGGAGGGGGTGGATTCCCCATCCCTGAAGGTTTTTAAACTGAGATTGGCCGTGGCACTGAGTGCCATGATCTGGTAAAGGGACTGGAGTTGGACCAAGGGTTGAACTTGATGATCTTGGAGATCTTTTCCAATCCAATTGATTCTATGATATTCTTTTCTTAGTTAAAACAGCCAATGAAAATATTAGTGTTCACTACAAAATCAATAAGAAAGCATTGGACAGAACAACAGATACTTTCTATTAACAAAATATAACTACTTTATGGAAACAATAAAGGAAATTATTTAAAAACTACTTGCAAGCATGCAGAAAATGGCATGGTATACGTTTTGGAGTATGACCTAAGTGTTTCAGAGGGGCTTCTTCACAACTGTCATTACTGCCCAAGCTGGAGGGCTTTGCTGGGGCCACCTCACACTCCAGGTGAAGAGGACATCACCCACCAACGAGTGTTGCACTCAGCAGTTAACCTGCCTCTGGGGCTTGGAAAAACCCCGACACCACTTCTAAAGTTAGAAATGCTAAATTTAAGAACCCAAGCTTCTGAACAATTGGTTGGGGAATTCTTAGGAAACAGACCCTGTTGACAGTGAATTAAGGATAAGGAGTTGTCTGAATTCTTTCTCTGGGTTGCCTAAAGGTCCAGCATTCATGTTGGCACACAAGCTGTACTCAAAGTCTGGAATAAAATTTAGTAGTGTGTGTGTACTCCACATGCATATCTGTGCTCTGAGAACTTATTTAAGGATGGTCTGTGCCCTCTCATAAGTGATTCTCTCAGGGCGTTGTCTCTGCAGATGAAAACATACATGAGTTGCCTCTTAGTTTGGTGATAAGCCTTATTGCAAGGAATATAATGGCCAATTTAATGTGTATTTTTTTTAAAAATTATTCTAATTTGTGAAAAAAGCAACCAAACCAGCACAATGGCTTGGCAGAAGTTTCCCATTTACAGTATGAACACGCAAGCAGTCCTGAGGCTTAATTGTTTTTCAAATACTTCAGAAATTGTAGCCTCATCACCACTTTATCTGTTTGGTGCCTGCATAAAAGTCTGGCTACTTCAAGGATATTTTGACAGCAATGTCTTTTTGTCCTGCTACAGATAACTAGTATGACAAATAAACACAATCAAATTATGTGTTATTTTAGTGTGGCTAATAAAACAAAGGAAGGAGGGAGGGTTTTTTGTCTCTCTGCTGTTTCCAAGTAGCTGTTGCTGATTAGTCCATGGAGTCAAAGGATATTTTTGTGCATCAGGTGCTTACAAGGGCAGAAACTTTGCTTTGGTACACATTTGTAAAGTGCCGTGTGTACCTCTGCTCCTTCAAAAAAAAAAATAAACAACACAAGTACGCTTCATTTAACATGTCTAAAAATATTTTTCCCTCAGGAACAGCAGGCAGGCACTCTGTAACTGGCCACAAGGCCAATAAAGTGCAATGCACAGAGACACTGAGGACTGTCTCTCTGCATCTCACTGTCCATTGCTGAGATCTCTGGCTCCTGCTTCAAGTTCTGCCACATCGGAAACTGCTTATTCCAGTAATTAATAATCAGTGTCAGGTACTCTGACTACACATATCTCAACAAAGCAGTAGTCATTTTGACATAAAATAGCTATTTAACTAGGCTTTTTTTCCCTAAATGAGCCCTCTGCTAAAATAAAACAAAAATTGCTTTTTAGTTCTCAATCTGGTAAATGAAAGAAAAATACATATTTGTATATAAAAGGCAAAAAGTAATACAGAAGTGTGTTGTGCGAAAAAAGAAGTGCTTGTACACTTTTCTGACATGGAACAGGCCAAAAAACGGGATTTTTAAAACATACCTTCCACAGTTTGCTTTGCTTCCCTACCACTGACATCATTTGCTGCTGCTTTCTGTGTTCTCCTTCAGGGCTCATCCATGGGCAGGGGCTGCTGCTCCTTTGGGAACACGAGATCCTCCTCTGTGTGGCCTCTCCTGAAGGAAGTTTGATCATCACCGACAGTTGTCCTGCTGCTCTCACAACCGCCAGGAGGCAGAGCTGAGGGGCAAAGGCATTCCCATAAACCATGGGCACAATTCCCGCCTCTCCACAACATTTGCAGAACTAACAGAGCTTTTGTGTGAGGAAGCCAACATGTGTTTGTTTATCAGCAATTTTGCATCTCTGTTGGTTTTGTTAGAAATTAGGTTTGTCTTGTGACTGGTTTTGCTTGTTTATGTTATTTTTTTTCTTCTTTTTTATTTTTCCCTAATACCTATTTTGGAAGAGTTCTCCCTATTTAAGCTACATGTTTTCTAGCAGAAATTTTCCAGCTAGTCAGGAATTTCCAACGACCCAGTTCCCCTTATTTCTTCAGGAAACACTCTGAAGGAAAATTCCAACATAACTAAGCTAATAAATAGAACTGCATAAAGATGCTTCAGTGATAAAAGATACATTCCTCTCCCCCCTGAGCCATACTCAGACCCCACAATTATTCATAAAGAAAGAAAAGGACAGAAAAGTTTGGTTTGGTTTTGTTGTGGGTTTGTTTGGGGGGTTTTAGATCAAATGAGAAGGATCACCATGAGGCTTCCCTGAGAAGTCTTCAAAACTGGTCATGAATTCTCCATGGAAATAGGAGGAAATATCTGCTTCAGATCTAGAGTAGATCAGATCTGCTCTACCCTATTATACATTTGTTTTAACTAATTTCAAATGGAATAACACTACTTTTCAATCTTGCCCTTACAGTAGGCAAATCCATACCTATTCTCAGCCCCAGAACAACTGCAGGTGATGCAGAGAACAGAAAAGTGGAATATAAGAGTAATTTTACCAGGCTGTAAGTAGTAGTAGCAGTCAAACTATAGACACACACAGCAGCACAAAGGAGACACAGGTAGCCCCTAATCCTGGAATGCATATCCTGCAGGTTCAAACACGGATCTCCCTTGGCTTCCTCAGGATTCTTTGGGACAGGGTAAAAGCCACTCATGTTAGAGATCCTATGTCCAATTTTTTTATATAGTCTTTCCTGAGCTCAATTATTAATGCTGAAAAATATACCTAAACATACTGAGACATATTCACTGAATCACTAACCAGGAACATGCTGGGGCCGCTTTGTCCCATATACTGATTATTTGTTCTGTACTGGTTATTTTCCATTACTACCAATAATTTACCCACCAAACAGCAGATAAACACAAGCATTTCTTTGAAATAAATATTATTTAAATTTTACACAGCTTAACAGGAAAAAAACTACAGCACTAAAACTATTTTCATGACCTCTAAGAAGAGAAGTTCATGGCTTTTGGGTGTTTAAAGAATTAAGCCTTGGATGTGTTGTTAAAGATGATTTTTAGCCACACTGAAAATTGTTTCTTGGTAATAACAGGTTTTGAACAAAATGTGCTTTTTTTTTCCCTTTTCTTTCTCTCATCAACTGCTATTTTGTTTCTTTTTCTCTCCAGCTGCTCCTGTTATTACTTGCTTAATTTTTCCTTTTTTCTCTTTCGATCTTCCCTCCCTTCAAGTGTTTCAGTGTTAGTTTTCAACTATTCTATTTGTGGCAGATTTTTCTAGCAGAGGGTTTTTATTCTGTTGTATCACTAAGTTTTGGGTATTCACTATTGCTGTTTGAAATGAAAGTAATCCTATCAAACCATTGCTATTCCTGTTAGAGTGATTTTTGGTTGGTTTTTTTGGCATAAATATACAGGAGATCAAAATATGGCTTCATTTTACAGTATAATATCAGCTCTCCATTTATTGATTACCACCTCAAGAAAACATACTATCAGCTCATCAGAATCAAGATATTGTTGGAATTTATATTCAAGAAGAATTGCACAGTAACAAATAATTTTTCTCTGTGTACAGACAATCTGCAGGCTGGAAACCATATGAAAGGCAAGTAGCAGAATAAACACTGCACACAGTACAACATGACAAAGCTTTCCCTAAAACAGATTTCATTCTGTAGCAGTAGGAAAATCCATTCAGCACCCAACTGTAGTGGTCTAGCAGAGCTCCTGTTACTTGGACAGCTCCACTAGTGAAGTCAGACATGGACTAAAATGAAACATGCTGCCCACTAAAATGCAATTGCTCTTTGAATTATGTGAATAATTATTTCCCCTGCCAAGTGAACTCGCTCAGATATGTCAATAGAAAACTGTTTATGTAGAAATAATCTGATTTTCTGTTATGCTTCCATTTTGCTACATTCCTGTGGTGACACATTCACTAAGTAACCACTAGAACTTATATTTCAGTGATTAAAATATCAAATTAGAGTATTTTGACATAAATGAAGACAACAGGCACAGATTCCTGTTTGTATAGATAGATTGGGGAGCTACAGAGGGATTGAGAAAGAAACCTGTCCAAATATAAGCATTAAATTTGCCTCCTTACACTGATTTTGCACAGCAGCAAATAAAATTTCACCAAAGTAAAAATGCAACAGATTTAAGTTTCCTCTACATCTTTATTTTTCTTGGCATCACAAAGAAAACTGTTGAGTTTCCAGCACCATAAAGGTCTATCACCATCAGTCTGATTACTTCTCCATAAGATTTTCCAGCTCTTCTTATTGAGAAGCTCATGTGCCAACACAGAGAAATGAGAGTCTGTGAAAAGTTAGCCCCAAAGCCACCAGACCAGCAATTCAAAAAAAAAAAAAAAAAAAAAAAAAAAATTAAAAGAAGGTAGTCTTTAGTTACACTGCCATATTTTGACTAAGGACAATTTTAAAACCACATCAAATGCTCTGCCCACACACCTGTTCTCCCCATCATTTCTTGGTGGACAGGGATTCACACGGACTCACACAGTAATACAAACAGTGGGAAAACTGCTTGCCTAAAGAGCCCACCTTCAGCAGAGGAATCCCCTTGTGGTCTGCCATGGGGCTTCCTCCTCTGGAGGAACAAACTGCCACGATCCTACCTAGGATTCACATCAAAATCAGATTACATGCTTGCTATATGCAATGCTCAATCTTTTCTCCTCTGCAAGCATTTGTAAGACACAGGGTATCCTTCACCAAAGGAGAGAACATGTAATGATAACATATTTATGAAATTTAAATGGTTCAGTTATTTTCATCCCAGTAGATTTTATGAGAGAGGTAAAAGTATGAAACTCCATGAAATGATATAACTCAGAGGAATTATTACAATGCTTGTGCATTACTACTAATTCCGCCCTATTAGATGATACTATATCTTTTCATAATGAAGATTAAATGCAGCAGAAACCATATAATGGCAGAACTGCTGTAGATCAAATTGAGTCTACCACAAGAAAAATGATCACTGATCCCAAGACGTTATGGAATAGTAAACTTAAACTGTGCCGCTTTTCAAGTTTATGTGACTATGATTATTTAATTTTCCTTTGTGCGTGCTCAAGTATTGCTGATATGCGACTACACATGAGAGAACCTGAAATTAATTTGTCTGTATAAGATCAGTGACTGTACAAATTCTTATGAAAACTAACATGCCATGACAATAGTAATTTTGATAAAATTACAGCAAGAACTGCAATTCTCTGCCATCTGGCTGTCTCATCATAACTACTTTGATGTGCTTTTTATTACTTATTTACTTATTTCAACTACTTTAGCAGTTGTTTCAGAGCTTAGAAATCTTAACTGGAGAACAACATTAAAGAAACAGCACTGCCAAAGCTTAATATTAATTCCTGAGAGGAGTTTAAAATAATCTACAATCATCTTTAATTAAATCCCTAAGAATAATAGATCCGCTCTGTAAGAGTTCTACTCTTCTTTATAAAAAGGCAGATATTTTGTATTTCATATTTTAAAATGCAAATATGTATCAGTTTTCAGAGTAATCAGATTAGTTTATTCAAAAGTCAGAATGAACTGTCATTCCCCTTTCATCTTCCTATATAAAACCTTTCAATTACTTTAGGAATTGAGTCACATATTTACTTAATATACAAACACAATTAACAGATGAACAGAGAAGTATATCTAGGTACATTTTTATAAATAAGGAACCCATTTCCTTGAGGTCAGGGTATCAGTACTTGCATTTCTAATTCAATCATATTTATTTCAAGGCAAATCATCTCTTTGTTGACTTCTTATGAATATTAACTAGCCACCACCATTTATTTCCTTTATAAGGGGTGGAGAATGGTGAAGAAGGTCGACCACTGCCTTTATGTTACCATTGCTAATTTGTTTGCTTGATAAAGGTCCTGATCTGAAAGCAGAGAACTTCTGTAATTTTATACTGTAATCTTTCAGATTTCTGAGAGAAACCCTGGCATGCCCAGAGCACAAAAAATGATCCCTCTTTTCCAGGAAATATGGGTATTTTCCCTACCCTTTAGAGAATTATTGGATCAGTGTGGGTCAAAATGTATGCACACCAAGTATCATCTAATACATGCTAAATTAGCACAGGAAAATTTTACAGAAATGTTAAACTTCTGAAGTCTAAGGCTAAAAAATAATAAATATTACAGAAGGCAAGTACATAACTACCAACCTAGCAGCAATCTAGTTCTGACTACTTTTTTCATGTGCTTTTTAATACTTGAGAAATACTTGGATACTCTCTGAGAAAAGTCAGTAAAGGACAGAGAATAGATTTGGTGATATGAAGATACTCAGTGCAATCTCTAGTGAGGAGCTGTAACATGAATCACAGATATGTATTCACAGACTATTCTGAGTTGGAAGGGACCCACAAAGACCATGGAATCCAACGGCCCACACAGGGAGGGGATTGAACCCATGACCTTGGCATTATTACAACCAAGTTTTCAACTGAGCTAATCCTGCCATCAGAGCTGACGCTGTTGCCATTCTTCTTACTGACAATCAGTTTGGTAGGAAGGTTGGAATCACAATATCCTGAGGTGGAAGGGACCCACAAGGATCATCAAGTCCAATGCCTGGCCCTGCACAGGACACTCCAAGAGTCACCCCATGTGCCTGAGAGCGTTACCCAAAGGCTTCCTGAGCTCTGGCCGTGCCCACTGCCCTGGGAGCCTGTGCTGGGCTGTGAGCAGTGAAGGCCATGGCTACATAACCCATATGGATCTTGGCCTGGTTAGGCTTTCCCCCACGAGCCCCAAAGCTCACTTCCCCCTTGGAGTGGTGGCCAAGCCCCCACCTGATGTCAACTAGTTCATTGAACCAGCTGAATTCAGTGAAACTGTAGGAATCAACATCAGGTTAGAGTTTGAATCTGTATCTCCTGGTCAGGACAGAGACCTGTGGTGGTAGAAACCCCACTGGTGATGCTGTCTCTGTATTGAGAAGCTGGAAGTCTACAAGGCAGTCAATTCCACCTTTGGTAAGCTCTCAACTTTCAGAGTATTAGATTAAAAATAAACCAAAAAAATCAACGCAAAGCAAAACAGATAAAGCTGCCATCAGAAACTCCTTGCAGATGGCATAAAATAGCTTAACTACAATTCACTGGGAGCTAATTTCTGTCATTGCTAATACATGCTGGGTAGAAAATTAGTGTCAAACAACAAGATGGCATGATTTTTTAAAAGCATTTGGATTCAAGTTTCAAACACTCTCAATTAACCAGATTCAATCTCTCCCATAGAAATAGACACTACCAACTATTCTTTCAGTTTTAAGAAAAATTTATAGGATGTTGAGGGTTACTGTTAGATAGCAATTATTAGAGCAATGAAACATAGGGCTGTATAATACAGCCATGTATTTATGTAATGACTGGACAGATTTAGCATTTTGCTAAGTGTTTGCTTATCTGAGTCGTTTTTCTCTGCTGAACAGTGGAATGTTTCTACAGAGAGGTTGTCCTGTTATTCTGTATTTGATCTCTCCATACATTTATCAGCAGAGACCTGTCTGAACAGGCCATGCTACTGAAACTCTGGAGACAGAACATGCAATTCAGGTTTTTTTTCCCCTGTGTCCATTTCCTTATTTTTTAAAAAGATTTTTTAAATTTTTTTTTTAATCTGAAGACCTAAAAGTTAAAAGACAACAACTTGCACCATAAATGAGTGTATCAGACAATCTGCAGGTTTATCTTGGAGACATAAATAACTACATTTACTGCAAAAATACTACTCAAAAGCACCAGAGCTACTGCTTTGCTAAGATCACATATGAAGACTTACACAACATTCCTGGATTATATTTTTGTTTTGGTTTCAAACTTCATAGGTTAATAACAAATTGAAACAGGCAGTCATGGATGTACTCTGTACATCTAAGGTGTTAAACCACAGTTTGCATCTGTTCAGGCTGCAATACTGTTTGTTCTACAGGGTTTCCAAAATTCAGGATGTGATTTTTTATTTTTTCCTTTTTTCTTTTTCTTTTTTTTTTTTAATAGAAAGTGAACAGTTTTTTGCAAGAATAATGGGTTTATTTTGAAAAACCTGCAGGTACCAGTAACACCCAAGCAGTGGGTTGCCTCAGACTGGAGGCAACATACCAGAAATTAAAGAAAAACCAAACAGTTTTTGCTTTCTGCCACTGCAAAATTAGAGAGCTTTCTGATTTGCTTTGCACTTATGTTCCAAAGCTTGGCCTGTGTTTCTATATACCAGCCAGAGTACAGAAGACACATGTTCAGAAAAAATGCTAAATACAGGGGCTAATTAAAACTAAAGGAAGGAATAATAATTTAATCTGTAACTTTCCAAGACCTTCTGAACGTAAGACCTCTATCATCTGCAACACCAGTATTGTTATTCCACACTAGAAGTCAGAGCATTCTCAACTCTATGGTTTAAGTGAAATCTCTATGGGTCTTTTTGTTTTCCTTCAAGCAAATTGCAGATGGATAAATACTTGTTAGTTAGAAAGCCAAAAGCATGCGAATTCTAAATAAAATTATTTTTAGAATGAGTGTTTGTTATGAAAAAATAATTACATGGCAAAACCATCCAAACAATTATGGTGGGACAAAACTATGACTTAGGAGATAATGGATAGAGCCAGCAGGGATTAAAATGTGCAGCATTTCCTGGTCATTTACTCACTGGAAGATTTGAAAATCAGTTTATTTATGGAAGAAAAATAACCTATTGCCACCAGCCCTTGATCATAAAACACATAGAACTTTAAACTCTCAGTGCAATATTGAAAGGAAATAAATGTGCATCTAATCAGCTTTGCCCTTCATAGCAGGTATCACTTTGGCAATCAGGAGCACACTGTGGATAGCAAAAATAATGGGAAGACAATATTCTGAGTGGGGAAAAAAAACCCTACACACTTTGCAAAACACACAGAAAAACGGTAACCACAGGTGGCTATTTTTGCTGACCTAAAACAACTCCCTAAAGTGGTGGCTGTGATGCAGCCACAACATGAAGGGCATGTTTTCATTTTCACTTATGCATTCTTCTGGAATCCTGAGGTCTGAGTAAACTGCACCATCCCAAATAACCCTTTAAGATGCAAAGGAAAGCTCACACTGACAATCCACAAAGAGGGTGCATGAAATGACTACCTCTTACTGCTGAAATCCCAAAGAACCATTTCTCTTTACACGTCTATATCAGGAATTTTATTCGCTTCCACTTGAGAGAAACCTGACAAAATGAAGCAACCTTACTGAACAGGATGGTAATTTTCATAAAATGCACAGTCAAACTGGTAAAGACAAAATCATCTAAATTCTCCAATTTTTACTTCAATTTGAAATAAAATAATGTGAAATACAGTCATTGTGGGCTTCTTATAATAAGACACATTTTACAGGTACTAACACCAATAAGTAATGTATATGAATTTTCTGGCAATTCCGAACTGCTTGTCTTTCATAGGATTTCTTATGGCTATTTACATTTTCACTCAGCGAAAATCAATTACCTTCCTGCAATAAGCCTCATTTGCTACCTTTGAGTATAATAGAAACACCATTAGGATGATGACATTACCCAAAAGAAGGGCACCACACAGTTGGTAGACATAAATTAAGGACCCTTTCACATATGCATTAGAAATACTGCTGTGCCTGAAATATGCATAAAATCTGTATCTATTAGAGCTATTAGCGTGCGCCGGTGATGATTTTGAAGGAGGAGGGGGGAGATTGTGATCTACTACTTTGACAAAATTATGTATTTCCTTTTTTTTTTCCCCTTTCCTCCCCCTTGGTGTGTGCCGCTGATGCAATAAGCAGAGGCCCCCAGCTGAGCTACATTTGGAAATGCCACTGAGCATGGCGTGCGCTTCACTTCCCTCCGCCGCGGCCGGCGCTGGCGGGAGGGAGGGAGGGATGCAGGGATGGAGGGATGGAGGGATGCGGGTGCTCCTCCCTCCTCACCCCGACCTCCGCCGCGATGCCTGGCTGAAGGCGCCGCTCATGTGGAAAACAGCTCCTGCAGATCAATTCAGAGGATTTAGGGACATTTAACTTCCATCAGGACCGCGCCGTCTTAGTGAGATGTGCGGGCTCTCTTATTACCGGCCGCTAATGGGACTAACATCAAGGGCTGCGTGTGCTTGCCTGGGGGGGGAAGGAACTAATTTAGAGATTCCCCCCTTGGAGGGTGTTAAGCAGAGGAAGCTACTTCTGAACGCAGTTATTTTTACCTGGGCTCTTATGAGCTTAAGCAAAACAAAATTATAACACAGTATGATGGTACATTGTCTATTAAAAGTGTAAAATGCGGTGCCCTCCTTCCTGCTTCCCTACTCATCTGACATACCAATGAGGCCATTATGAGCAAGGAAAATATTGGGATGGTGGTTCTCTTACGGGAGAATTTCTGATCATATTTGTCATGTGTTAGTTAACAGGAAAGCTCTAGTTTGCTTCTCTTGCAGACATATCAAAAACTAGTTCTACCAGTACTTAAGAAGGGAGGATTTAAATTGCTCTTAGGATAATCTCAGTCCTACTGCAAGCATTCTGCTGACACTGCTATGAATAAGGAGTTCAATCCATCAAACACCCAACATAAATGTAGGAAAACTTGCTTAATTACCAAAGACAGAAATGTTTAACATGCAGACAGGAGATCCAAGACTGCTGATGTTCTACAATGAAAAGCCACATTAGCAATAAAACACAAGTAGGAACCCGGGGCTCCTCTGCCTTATAAATTAGTCAGAAAAAGGTGCATGAGCACAGGAGAATGTAGGAGACAGTCAGACCTAGGCAGTTCTCTGTGGTTAGAGGCTCCCTGTATTTTGAGTCTCCTCCTGCACTGCAGTTCTGCACTCTGACAAATCAGAGCTGGTATTGCTGCACACACTGCTCCATCCTGAGCAAACAGCCACTGTCAGGAGAAGTGTCCCTAAAAATTAAACAGCAGTGCCATTTGGTTAACCAGAGGCACAAGGGCTTTACTATATTTGAAAAAAATATGCTGTGAATCTTGCAAGGTAAAGCCCACAGACCAATAGTAGAGTTAGCAAGTTTACCTTCCTCAGAGCAAAAAAAGGATTTTCCTAGAATCCAACATATTTATGCAATTATTTTGATGAAGTTGTCCTTAAAACCTGAGCTGTCATTGTAATCTACATATTCAGCCACACTGGAACAAAATGAACGTGGAGTATTTCATAGGTAATTTCTCTTCTAATCTATTTAATTTTTCTGTTATACACAAAAATAATGTCTGTATGTGTTTGCTATGCATTATTTCCAACTAAGCCTGAAAGGAATAAGGTGTTACTGATTCCATAAGAAAAATGCAGAAAGAAACTTTCTCATTTTTTTCCTGGGAAAAAAAAAGACTAAATGTATTTTTTAAAGTAATCTTGCAGTGTGCATGTTATATATTTCCATTAAAAATTACAACTGGCAGAGGAATGCTCATATCTCTTTGGGCATTTCTACTGTTGCAATGTACAGTGGAAAATATGCAGAGTGGATGTGGCTTCAGATTAATCATTTAGACACTATACATTTCATAAGGATAAAGGTCATAACAGTTGAGCAAATAATTTCCATCAACATTTTAAATAAGATTATGCGATACGTAGAATTTTCATTTGAACTAACTGGATAGAATCAGTGCAAGGTATTGTGGCATTACAGGAAATTACCTGTCTGAATAAAAATCACAGCACAGTGGAAAATAGGGATGGCTTTAAATAGAAAGCATACAAATAATAAAAAATAACACAAAAACCCCCAAAAACACAAAACAAAAAAACCAAGCACTTAGACTTTTTTTCCTTGTCTGGAGCAGAAGTAATTCTAAAAACTATTTCATTTTAAAAGTGTAACATCTCAAACCCTAAACTGGGCTTTTTTTGAACATACTTGAACTTTTTAAAAAATATATTTATAGAGTTGGTTAGAAAGAAAATGTGAAAGTAATGTCTTCTCAGAAATAAGGGTAAGAAATTAATAAGAATTTGAAATTAAAATAAAATTCATTATTTTATGCAAATTTATGTATCTAGGAGCAAAACTACCAAGAGGCACCAAATAAATTGCTTTTCTTCCTCAGATAATTACATAATTTTAATCTTTATTATATAAATATACAGTGAAGAAAAACAGTTCTTGTTTTCTGATTAGGATGTTCTTTTGCTTTTAATTATTAGCAATGCTTAATAAAGGATTTGATAAACATCTTAGTTAACTGGCTGGTAGATCTCAGCTTTGAAATTACATAATCTAGTAAGGAATCAATTTTTTTCTTGTGAAAATTTCCTCTATGTTGGAAACCATGACCTTGTGAAATCGATGCATTCTTTTCCCTGCTTCCCTTTCATCCCAACCTCCCATTCCTAAAAGTGATGTGATTAGAGGGAGAGTGAGTAAAAACTCTTGCAGATTATGAAATAAGCATTCTGACACTTGTTCTACCAAAATAAACTGCAAAGTCCAAAATAAGTCCATTTGTACCAATATAAGGCAGGAATTTCCCAAGGTATTGTGTATTTCCAAAGGATTTGGAAGAAGAAAATATGTCTTATTACACTTATCCTTACTTAAAGCTATAGAGAGTGTTTAAGCATCTGGTATTATTATCTTGCTTACTGTCACCTCATGCTGAATGGAGACAAAGAGAACTGAAAATTCAAACGGCCTCCTCCTCCACCTCACTGCCACGTTCCAGTTTCCATCAAGGGCTTTGCTCAGTCCCTTGACCTCAGCCAAACTACACACAGAACAAAGGGAAAATGCCAAAGCAGTCTTGATGCAACATTCTGTCCTGTGTTCCAGTAAGGTTGGGATCCCCCAGGAACCAAACTCAGCAGCTTCTGCAGTACCAGGCTGGGTTAGTGCACAAAGAAAAAGACTGAGGCCTTGGGGCTTAATTTTATAAGGATAACACTGGATTCCTGCAACGTCCATGTATTGATGTAAAATGCCCTCTATAATCTATGAAAAATTAATATTTTGGAAAATAAACCCACAACACTAAAATTAGAAAACTAAGGCTGAATCTGAATTCCAACTTTCAGTTCCTTTGTTTCATATAACTGATTTTTCATTTATACTAAGACAAATTCTTCTCAACAATTTAAAAGACACCAAGGTAAGTTTACTCTAGACACTTTGATAAATGTTGCTTCTTTAACTGACACATCTCATGATTTTTCTGGCACTTCAGATGTGCTAGAGGATTAAAATTCCAGAAAACTGCCCTGATAGTCCTGCAAATCTGCTTTTGCTCACCCTGACTGAAGTATTTCCAAAATATAACACTGGAGCAGCATCTTTGAGAGGTAGCAAACAGAAAGGAATACTTGCTGCAGTTTCTCGTGCTCCCACTCTCCTACCTTCCACTAACTCTGCCCTGCACATCACAGCCATCAGTTTAACTGGACCATGCAGAAATCCTTTTTCTACAGCATTACCAAACTTCATCCCTATTAGACCCAATCTTCACACTTAAAGGGAAAAAAAAAACCAAGAAAATAAGTTCTGTTGATGTTCATGCTGCTATAGAATACTGCCTTACTGCTTTTATGCAGCTTCTGTAATTATTTAACTCCAGGTGCCTGCAGAACAAATTATTTCAATAAAAGAAGGTCCCATGGGTCTCATCTGCACAGCAGGTCATTGTCAGGACAGCAGACTGTACTTTAGATGTTTTAGTAAAAGTGCATTGACCACAAATTAAAATATCCCCTATGCCACCCTTAAATCCATGAACTGAAGCAGTTCTGGTTCTTTTCATATGAAAAAGAACATGGAAGAAAACAGAAAAAAGTGTGAAGAGACACAACAAGTGGTGTGTAGTGGTTTCTTAAGGAAGGAACTGAGCAGGATATGATTCTTCAGCTTGGAAAGAGAAAGCAGGGAGTATGATGGCAATCCAGTAGATGAGCATGGAGAAGGGACTGAGGGATAACTCACAAAATAAGCACTGTTCCCTCTCTGTTTCAATTTAAGAAGTGTCAGGCCATCAGGTGGAGCAAACTGGTACAGGGTTCCGAACAAAGGAACAAGTGCCAAATTAACACAGGGAATAACTTCACATACAATGTTGTAGCTACTAAAGGATTACAATTTTTGAACAAAGTCACAGTAGGCTTTTGAAAGTCCATGTTACCTTCATTGTTCTGATAAATCCTTGTAACATTTTGTGCTGGTTTAAAGGTGAACCAGCAGGGGAAATGAACTCACCACGAGAGAGATTATAAGTCAGACCTAAAATTTAATAATAATATTACAATAACAACACTGACACACAAGGGAAAATTGCTTTCAACTCACAATACCCCAGCAGTATAACCCAGTGTCCTGGGGCACAAACCCAAGGGGGTTTGTTTGCCCTTGTGCTGAGACCCCTGTGGTTCCCCCAAGTCCAGAGCAAAAGGAAAAGAAAAACCTGTTGGTGCAGGTGAGGGCTGTGGTCTGGGCGAGAGCGGTGATCTCCTGCTGTCAAGGCCCTGCTGCTGCTCTGGATCCGACGAGAGGTTCTCGAGGTCTTCTTACCCACCACTTATGTACCCTCAGGGAGCACCCAGTCCCTCCCCCTGGGCGGGGACTCACACAATGGGTGATTAACTCTGGGAGCCAGGGGGTGTTGAGCTGTTGATGACCCATTAGCAGCTCCGCCCCCCTCAGGCTGGGTGTGAAGGTGATAATGGCTCCCTGGGCAGCTGCTGCTAATGGCCCATTGACCTTGGGGAATGAATAGAGGGGGTAGAATACACAGCTTTGATCACCCCCACACAGTGTTAGCTGGTCCCTCCTGCTGAACTAGGACACATTTGAACAAAATTTCAGCAATGTGAAGCAAATTGAAATATATTTTTAAACACATCCTACTGCATTGTTCTTGCAACTATTTCTACTGTGGATTCATTAACTATTAAAAATGTTTTTAAAAAATTCTTCTTAATGGTCTGGAATAATCATAATCATCACCACAAAGACACCACCAGTCCCTCAAAAATCTCAATACATTATCTTCATCTGCCTCAAAACACATGTGTACACTGTGGTTCAAGACACTGCCATGGGATGGTTATCTCACACTCAGGGTACTAATAGGATGATGGGACTTCTTCCTGGGTCAGTGAACAAGCCAAAGCTGCCTAAAGTCAGACTGAAGCTTTGAGAGAAAAGAAAGAGGGGCTTGCCTTTTTTTTTCTTTTTTTAGAAGAGGAAAACGCAGAGGAATGGTTAGATTTTTCTGGTTCCACACTGTTTCATCCTCGCGTGCTCTCTGTTCAGCATTGCTGTGCTGGTACAGTTGCTGCCTTCAGGCCACCAGGGCAGGGGTTGGAGGACACCATGGAAACTTGGGCTCTAATTCTGCTCTGACACAGGCACAGCGCTCGTAGGGGAAAGGCAACCACACTGTCAAAGGTGTCCTCTCCGGATGAAACACTGAGCAGAGGGCCCTGCTGGCAAAGTCAAATGAAAAAGGAATAAAAGCTCCAGTGTGAAAAATGTATTTTAGAAATGACTGCCACGAGTACAAAAAGAAAGCCAAAGTTTTGAGAGTTTTCTTATTTAGCTATTTTTTTTATTTTCTTTCTTTACATCCATCTCAAAGATTTAGGAAGGTCTGGAAAAGAATTTTTTTTTTCAGTTTCATTATCAACTATTGGGATAATTAGAATATAAAATCTATTTTATTTAAATTGATGTGGCATTCATTAATAAAGACCAAGATGGATAACTGAGTAAAAAGTATCTTTTTTCCTTTTTTTTTTGGAAACAGACTAGAATGGACTCTTACTTGTCACATTTTAAATTTTTTAACTGACCATCTTCATGCAGGCAGTGGGTTATTAGTGCCAAGTGTTCCCATTGGTAAGAAAATTAATGAACTATATTAAGAGTGTGATGAAACATGTTTGAATCTGAATTTTCTATGTTTCCTGAAAAGTTGACAGTCCTCTTCAGGTGCCAGAATGATATTTTGGCAACACTCCACTGCTGTCTCTAATGAGACATTTTAGGGTTTTTTCAAGTGGAAAGTGTTTCAAAGACATGAGTAGAAGTTCCACCCTGTGAAATGTGCCCTTCCTCACAGATACAGGAAAACCTTGGAAATAAGGGCCAGATTGGGAGATTATAATATAAATCAAATCCTTGCTTGCTGATGAAGACCTGTGGGTCTACAGATGCACACTCCCTTTGTATAGACTTGAAAAATCTGGTCTATTTTATTTGTAAAAATACCACACTAAGTTTTTACTACAACTCCGTATTCTAACAGTCAAACAGGAGTGCACCTGAAAGCACAGTTTAACCTTGAACACATTTAGCTGTAATGGTGTCAGTCAACAACAACAAAAACAAATGTTCAAATTCCTAAAGTTGGTGAAAACCTGCTATTTTATAGAAGGGGAAGAAACTCACCATTTTATTAACTTTATTCTATGTAGTTTTGCAAATTTTTAAAATCCAGTTAATCTAAAGATGTTATTAAATGGCATTAGGACAGTAAAATATTGACCCAGTCCAAGTAAAAATACCTACAAGTGTTTTTAATAAGAGGTGGCACAATTATTCACTCTTCCTTATTGTTTACCATCCACTTTGAATATTATTTAAATATTTAAGACCCTGTATTGTCCTATTGAAGGCTCATTAGAGGTGTTGATAAGAATATTATTGAATCCACTTCAGAGTAGTGAATTTTAGGGTCTGCATATTCCAAGCACATTTGGAAACCTGAGTATAAGCTTAATTAAAAAATCTACTTCCTCTTAAGGCTCTTAAATACCAGAATTGTCTCTCAAATGAGCTTGTAGCGTGAAATAGGCTAAAGAAGGGCAGGTGAGTTGGAGTGCAGGAAAAACAGTGGTTACAGTGTTTTAGAAAACAAACTTTTCCCTGCTAAGAACCTTCAATGATGTGAAAGATCCCCCTGGACTGAGGCAAACCCAGAGAATCCAGACAGGGCATTTCTAACCAAACAGGCTATTGAAGGAACAAGTACCACAAATCAGCTTCACTACTGAAGTGAGTGGGATAAACTCCCATCAAAAACATGGGAAAGGTGCAAACCTGTGTAGTACAAAGGGAGTGATGGGAGTAAATTGAGCAGACAATATTTTTTGGCTGAATGTCAGAAAAAATATTCCTAACAGAGAGGATGACTATTACACTGCAGAAAAGACACCCCAAGGGAAGTGGCACAAGTCTCACTCCTTCAGTCCTTTAGAAAGGATTTAGGTAATGGAGGAGAAGATACTGTAAGAAAAAATGCTGTGCTTTTTTGAAAGAGTTTCAATATGACTTATTACATTTTTCTTATCTCTAATTTCTGTCATGTTAAGAATATGACTAGAGGAGCAGAGACCACGTATCAGGGAGGGAAATCTCAGTCTGCCATTGGTTTTCCTCCTTCTACTTGCCATTCACAACCACTTCCATCATCTACAGATGGTCAGAGGAGCAGGGGGCAACACACAAATACAAATAAACCTCTCTTATTGTTGCAGAAGCCTGGAGTTGTGCTCCAACAGCACAGAGCTAATTTTCTTGTCTTTGGGAGTGGGAAGACTGGTTGTGCATTTGTCAATTTTATCCTTGTTAGGGGTGTGTGTGCTCAGTACAACAAGATAAGTGAGTAAAACAACATTGCTTAATTTTAATATACTAAGACTTTCACTGACATGAAGGCTTCATGCCCATAATTCTCTTATGAAATTCTTTTGTCACATACTGCATTACAAATCTATCAAATTCTCCCCATTTCAGTCACTGACATATTTTATCAACTTTTTTAAGTCTCAGAATTTCCACATACTATCAAAAAAAAGAAAGAACACACCCACCAAAAACCAAACCCCCAAAACAACCCCAGCTGTTGCATTTAAAAGTTTTGTCCCAGAAGAAATCAAATGCAGTTCCTCAGACACACATTCACTGTCACTTCCAGATACAGCTTTTAGCAAGCAACAAGGACTATAAAACTATTATTCAAGCTAATATCAACTACTTTTCCTATAATTTTGGATAAATTTTCATCTTTTACCTTCATTAATTAAATTATATTTGAATTATGAGATATGATTACTTAAAAAAAAGTTCTAAGCTGAAACACTTCTCTTTCTCTCATCTCTCTTGTTTCACTTTACCCAGGAATAAAATATTGTTTGGAAAAAAATACCAATCACACGTAAAATGCCCAAAACCACAAAAACAAACCACAAAACAAACAAAATTTCAAAAACTGGGAAGTGTTTGTAGTGTTGTGCACTGCTCTTAAGTTTATATACTATTTAGTTTATATTCTCTATGTTCCATCCTCCATCATTAAATCCCTCTTATATTTTCTATGCCCTCTCTGTCTTTGGGTGAAGTTGGGTTGGCATTTGCTTTTTTTTTTTCATTGAAGAGCAGGATTCCTTTAAATGCACCTAAACAACCTGATATTGCTGTTATTGGTTAAATAAGCAGCAACCTTTGCTAACCATAGTTACGTTGTCAGTGCCTCAGTTCCTGCTGTGGCCCTGCTTGTTCAAGTTCATTAACTCCTCCAGTTTGTTTCTATTATCAAATGATCATAAGCACTTCATAAATACATGAACCTGGACGAAGGTTGTATATTCTTTCAAGTATAATTTACCTACAAATCTGACTTTTTAAAAAGAATTTGCCTATTTTAAGCTAATTTGAAAGAAAAGTGAAGTTTCATATCATCTAAGGAAATGATCTCTGAACTAGAGATTGTCAACATAATTGAACTTCACACAGAACAGTGATGAAAAGCAGCTTGAAGGCTGGAAAACATTTGGAGGTTACAAATTGGATTGCTAATCAAGTCATATTTTAGTTTTTGTATACTTACACACTTCTGTATGGATGAATTGTATCCTATCAAGATATAAAAAACATCCTATGAAAGACATTTAACCTTGTGAAATTCTTGAAAATTTACAGCACCTCAAATTCTACCTGCATAATATTCTTTAATACAGGAAAAAATTAAAGTTAGCATTTTATATGAAAAAAGACACTTGTCCATAAATTAGAAA
The DNA here is from genome assembly GCF_047495875.1 of Pithys albifrons albifrons. Lineage (NCBI taxonomy): Eukaryota > Metazoa > Chordata > Aves > Passeriformes > Thamnophilidae > Pithys > Pithys albifrons. Next base: position 58,622,611 of record NC_092463.1, on the reverse strand, counting down.
TTTACCCAACTCTTCTGAAAAAATAAGTGTCTTACCAATTTTTCACTGTAAATTTTTATTTTCTTTGAATCCTTCAAAATGGACTGATCAAAGAAGTAGTTGTTGCACTGTCTTGGGAAAGTAAGGCTGAGTTATCAGTTTTTAAACAAGCTAATATTTTATAACTGGGTCTTAGTTATGGTTGTTCTTTTAAGACAACAACTGCAAAAAACAGTTTCTATGACTGAGTGCCCAGTCAGCAAATAAAAGTTGCCTTCATTTTCCCTTCAAATGCATTATCTAGATAACAATTTATTATTCATATGAAGACATTATATTAAAATAGATTTTTTGTTTCCATAAGTGTTTTGGACTCCCAACTCAAATAAACATCAGAAAGCTTAGAAAAAGAAGGGATTTGGTTTCCAAATGGAAGTGTCAAAATGTGCAAAATTGAGGTTCCCCACCTCTGCAACTTTTCAATGTGTATTAATACATTATTACCATTTTTAATCAGGAGTTTAGCAAGAAAAATAATGCCTTTAACTAGCAAAGCTGTCTTAAATGCATACAGACACACAAATAAATATGATAGTAGAGCACGTTCTCTGCATAGAAAAAGCAAGTTCTAAAACCTGGTGGATGTTTCTCTGCAAGTCCATGGCTTCAACCAATATAAAGTTTCTCTGTGGCACTAACCCTTGTTAAGGGAAATAACAGATTATAATGAGGGTTTTTTTAAAAAAAAAGCTTTTAGTGCCACTTCCTCAGTACATAATGTATAATTTCAGATTTTTGACCTTCCTTTCACAAGTGTTTTTAGGGCTGAATAGCTTACTGCAGAGGTGTGGAACTGATTGTTTCATACAATATAGAGAAATGCCCCAAGTCTGCTGAGGTCTGACCTGTGCTTTTATTTAATCATTAAAAAACATACCAGAGAGTCATGACTTGAACTCCAAGAGGTGTTGCAGGTCCAGGACTGTGCAGTGACCTGCCCTGGTGAGTGAGGGGCTGGGGCACAGGGACCATTGAGCCTTTCCTCACACCCAGGACACACACATGATGTGGGGACAGAGAAGGAGCAGTGAGAGGCCTCGGTGCAGCAGGTGCCAGCCAGGAAACCAGAGCAAGCCTTTGGAGCACTCTGACTCCACCAGCCACTGCTAAAGGAACAGGTTGGTCACCTCCTCTCTCAGCATCCTCTCCCCCTAACCCTTGTGTGCTCCAACTACCTACATAAAGGGATTGCAGACCTCCTCAGAACACACAGTCTTTTTGACATTCTTAGTATCTCAGAGTGATTAGAACAGCAGCACTGGCATTCCAGAAGATGCTTGGTTTGGTTTTGGATTGAGTTATTTGGGGGTTTTTGATTTACTTCAAGTTACACAGAAGTGCAAACATGGATTGGGAAGGCACCTAAAATGCTTCTCTGAGCTAGAGATGACAACAGAGAATTGTGCTGTATTTGCACATCTGATCACCACAAGTCTTTGCACCATTTTTAAATAAGAAAGCACAGAGGACTGAACTAGTGATAGAGCAAAAACAGGACCCATTGTTATGTGTACCTAATGGCTCCATCTCTTCATAATTAGGCAAGAGGCTGTGGCCTGCACTCTAGATCAGATTGCAGACAGTTCCACAGCCCTCAGAGGAAAGAATTCAAAAATCTGTGTCCTTAGAGTTAAAATACAAGTTTCTTTTCACTTGCATGTGAACACTACCACGTCCAACTTGAACTTGGAGCATGAAAAAACTAAAGAGAATGAGGAAAAAATGCATAAATATGAGAAGGCAACTTAAGCTCCCCAAAACGTACAGCAGTAAAACAACTAGCACTAAAAAAGATCTTTGTTTCAGCATTATGTCCTCTCAGACTAGAGCGTGCAGCCTTGAATATTCTACTCCTGCAAAGTAATTTGTGCCAATCTACTACAAGCATATTAGAATTCAAAAGCAACAAGGTAAAAAACTTAAAACTTTTTTGATATAGATAGCTTTATAATTTAAGTAATTTTTTAGTCATTCATTTTTCATAAGTCACAATTTCAAGTTGTTCTTCACAATCATCTTCCACACATCAGCTAAGACCCCTTATTATGAGAGCAGGCATGTCTATATCTAATAGGTTCCTAGCTGAAAATCCTAATAATGTAGCAAAGTTACACAAGATTTAGCACTGCTGTACCAGAACAGACAGGTGGCCTTTGGTCAATTTAAAAAAGGAAGCAACTGTTTCGTATAGTAGTAAATAAATGGGGGAAGATGCTTGTTTATTTTGTAATATATCATTTAGACATGAAAAGCTGCCCAGTTTCATTATACACTGGATTATTTAAAATGTTCTTACTGTAAGACTCAACATTTCACTCAAAATATTTAAGTATGGCAAGATATTAGGATGGAAGGGTGTCAACAGACATGGAACACGCTGACAATGATTATAGGCACACTTGCAACAGACCTGATGTGGATATAGAGAACATTTTCATTTACAATAACGGAATGTTGTATTTTAATTTAATTTCTTGGGTTCTAATGGTGTAAATGCCAAGTAAATCATTAAAAGAAATGTCAGCTCTGTCAGTGGCAGCTGCTCTCACCGCTGAAAGAGGAGGGGAAGTGTAGGAGCAGGGCAGGCAGCAAAGCCCACAGCGCTCTGCAGAGTCACTAGTGGGAAAACAACAAAGGCCTTTCCATGCAACTACCCCAGATGTGCCCACAGCCAAACTGTCAGAAGCAGTTAGGGTGACAGCCACTCACAGTTCATTATTTCCCTCTCACAGGTCACTGGGTGACACGCTGGGTCACCGGGCTTTGGCGGCTGCTCCCGACTCCCCCACACCCACAGCCCCCATTTTGCTGAAATAAAGGGAAGGGCTCACTTTGGAACACTCATGGCAACAAATATCTCCAAATGCTCTCTGAAAAAGGGAAAGTGATGTTTATTATACCTTCCTTTCACTTTCAGATGGATGTATAACATCTCTCTGCAATGAGCACAGAGCTGGATCTGTGTCTGTAGCAGACACAGCTATTAGAATAATTTTGTCAAGATATGACTAGAGCAGATAGTGAAAGCTAATTTGTCACAATTCAAACTTTAACCTTTAGAACACTCACGTGGCAGATCTATCATGAAAAATCATTGCAACTCACTGAAAAGATGTTTTTACCAGAGAGGACTTTTCACAAATAGAAATCTGAGGGGGTACTTGAAATACAGACAGAAAATGCAGTTTTGGTGGGTTGGGTTTTTTTTTTATTTTGTTGTTGTTGTTTTTTTTTGGTGGCTTTTTTTTTGTTTTTGTTTTTTTTTGTGGAATGTGTAACCTAGAAATAGATTTTTAAAATAATCCAGTAATGAATTATTGTCTCTAATACCTCCTCATCTGTTTTCATTGACTGATCAACTACAATACAGATGTAGATTATGATTTTTACTTATGTTTTTTCTCATGTGGAATTTAAAATGATTGAACAGCACATAAATAATCAAGATTGAGCCTTTGCTTGTCTGTAACAAACAGAAGGGGGAGAACATTTCCATCTCTGTAGGGGCATTCCATAGTCATTTTTCCTACACTAGTAAGTCTTACAAAAATGGAAAAACTGAATTTGTCCAAGTGATTGAGAAAAATTAAACTGAAACCAAGAGTCCCGGCTGCATCTGTCTCAGTATTAAATATGACAAGGTCATAAGCATTCTGACTCAGATCCAAGAATGCTTGTACCTAGCATGTACTTAACTTGGAGCACACTTAAATGCATGTCTGGATTAGAGGCCAAACTCATTCAGAATCTTGTGAAATCAAGCTTACTTATGGAAACCAAGTGATCCAATAAGGCCTGAAACCAAAACTGCACTAAAACAGGTGATTAACTGTAGAAATGCTGCCAGTACTTTTTAAAGGGACAATTCACACAAGGAATGTTTCTTGGACACCACAAATCTGTTCCAGGTGATACAAGAGCACACTCTTACCCAACATGTAATATCCCAACAATGAGAGAAGCAATTTAAAACACTGCCAGAAGTTACAGGGGTGACATTTCCACACGGTAAGACCTAAAATGTTAAGTCATTATGTTGACCCAGGCAAAGATAATAACATGTCATTTCTTTATAAAGGTGTCCATTCAAAACTATTTTTGAGTGACAGGAGGCAATGGATTCGCTGCTTCCCATACATGAACAGTGAGAATGAGAATAAGGATGGGAGGGAAATCAGTGGTCATTAGTCACTTAGTTAAGTCATTAGTTCTTATGCACTGAGGGAAGTCAGGCACAGTCACACAGCTCCCTGTTCTGCCCATCCCTATCCTAAAAGCCACCCAGCAGGTTGAATCCTCCATGTCCAGCAACCAGCTTGGATTGGATTTTGGTCTGCTTGGGATAATACTTGTCATTTTTAACTCCATGGTGTTTTCTGGAATGGGTAAGCTTTTCAGCTTTCACATAAAAACTCAGGGACTCAGGTACATAAATGAGAGATGAGGCTCAAGTCTTTCTGTTCTACAGGTATCATGTATCATGCAAATTTTTAGAAATATGAGATGCATCAGAAAAACAACATTGGAAAGAATATTGAATAAGATGCCCTCCAAGATACTAAGGAATTGCCAAGACCACTAAGACAAGATACAAAAGCCCCCACCAAAACCAAACAAGTTAATTTATTTCATTGTTGTCTTTACTGACACATCATATGATGATGTGCATCTGGATAAACAATGTGCAGGTAGGAAAGGGGCTGACTGCAGCCTTCAGCCAGCAAAAATAAGTAAGGAAAGGAAGTCTGACAGCACGAAAATTATGCAAAAACACAAGCTTGCAGTCTAACTAACCATATTCTTTGACACTTAACCTTATTCTGTAGGATGTGATAGGGAGGGCCTTATGAAAAAGGTTTTCTTTGGCTGTCTTCATGCTGTTCTGGGTCACCACAAAAGTGTGACTGTTTCTCAGAGATCAAACCAGAAAAACACTGAGTGACATCCTGAATTGCACATTCCTACAAAACTAAGCTGGAAAACAAAACATACAGGGTGAGTTTGATCTCCGCATGGGCTTAAGAGCTGGATCTGATGATCCTTATGGGTCCCTTCCAACTCCGAGGATTCTGTGATTCCATCAGGACTCAACAGTTTAAAATGGGACACTGGATAGTATTTGAGACTGCCAATGTGCCCAAAGGACCTGCACAGTTCTCACAAATACAGCACAGGACTGGCAGGAGACTTGCAGCAATCCAAAGCAGCTGGGAGCCTGGTGATACTTCCCTAAGCACCTAAAACCTACCCTAAACATCTATGTCTGGGCACTTGAATCTCTTTCCCTCCCTCTCAGTAAGCCAAAGTTTTGCAAAATTCTACAAATGTGTTGAGTGGAGGCATTTAGAAAAGAGTTTCATAAAACCCAGTTGAACTTTGGAGGAACAATGACCATAATGTTCACTTTATCCTGTCATATATCTGGTCCAACAGAAACAATTCTGGGACACAGATTTATTTTCCTCTAACACTCAATTCATACCTCATTTCCTCTCATGACAGTTTTTCATGTTATTCTGTAAAGGAAGGCAAATTTTATTGCTACTTGGAAATTGAACAGCTTTTCAAATCACAGAAGATAAAACCCTGTCTCCTAATCTTACATCACTTTCAGTCACTGAAAGGATTCTACAAACTACAGAGTGGGATGTGGCAGATGCTTAACAGAATACTTTAGTACTTATCACAGTCTAGTGAAAAATTGCAGGAAAAGAGGATTTAAATCACTTAGTACCTCCCATAACAGAGGTAACTGCAGTTTTGAATTAGTTATAATTGCTATTTAATGCCAAATATTTCTGACAGTAAAATAATGTTATTTTGGTAGTAAAATGTATTTTTCTATGTTTAATTCAGGTTCAGGAAAATGTTTCAGACTGCATAACTTCACTTCTGCTGGGAAGATCTTGACTGCAAACGGCTTTCTAAGTTGTTTGTTCTGCAAGAAGAGACTTTTAGTTTAATATTTATATCCTGTTGTCTGAGGCTAAAAGCACAGACATTCAGTTGAAAATCACTTATTTTGTTGTGCTTAAATGAAGTTAAGCACTTTGTAGGGACCCTGACATCACATTACCTACTTACAGCATAGCAATTAATACTCAAAACATTATGGAGCAAATTATGTTGGATAAATCCTCACATTACCTTGCAGGTGGCACCTTATGAAAGAGCCAATACAGTCAATCTTAGTACTTCAGTTTACATTTTAAACATACAAGACCACTCACTAGTAGTTCAATTATTTATTTTTAATGAAGTTCTAGAGTTATTTGTTTAATCAAAGGAAAAATAAAGTACTCAAAATACAGGTAACCTCTCCCTGGCTATGCAATTCCCCAAAAGCTGCTGATGGCCAAAACCCTCAGATACCTGTCATGTCACAGCCTTCAGGCACATTTGGGAATACTTGAGGTACTGAAAGACTAAATATTTGTAAAATAATATCATAAAGGTAAACACCTGAAATTCTAGCATAACAAGTTACTGTCATTAACTTATTGCCACTAGTAACAACATTAATGAGTTCAACTTTAATCCCAACTGTAAGTGATGCCTTGTGGTCTTTCATCTGAATGGAAGATCTATTTTAAATGTTTTGATCCAAAACCACTCAAACCCTCAAAATGATGAGCCAAATGCCATTTGTAAAAGACAGTTTCAGTTATCTAAAGAAAGGCAAAGTCTTCTGCCTGCTGTAAGTAGAAGCCCTTACAATCACTACTCTAACTTTTACGTCATTAAAACACAGTCCTACATTAAAAGTGACTTTCACTTAGTATTTTGGTTCAGCATGACTTTCAGCTTTTCAACAAAACCTTTACTATTTAAATTTAATTCTTGTGGCACAAAATATACCACAACCTTGATACAAATCCTATTTCTTTATGTAACTTGCATGATATGAGGTTTGTAGATAAAAAAATTTAAAAGCAAACTTGTAATTACTACCAAAAATTTTTCCCATCAATCTTCAAAATAAATATAAAAAAAAATCAAAGAGAGAAGCACACAAATGTCACCCCTTTTCATTAATTTTGGTCAAAATCCCTGTTTGCTTCTGAGCCAGAGGGTTTCTGAGATATTTCAATAATATCCAGGAAATCAATCTTACATGAAACTGAAGGAAAACATCTAATGTCATTGAACAATAAATATCAGTTCTGTCAGTGACTTACCTTTGAGCTGGGGCCTCAGGAGGTTTTGCTTCTGGTTTGCTCACCAGTGCCACTGTCAGCTGTGGAGTCTCCCTGGGGGAATCTGCAGGCATTAAATGGGCGTCCAAAGGTCCTCAAAGTTGTTTCTGATTGGGGTTGCTGACATTTTTTTTTGCAGAACCTAAGAGAGGAAAGTACAACCATGTAAATTATACATTGCTAATTAAAATAATGTGTGTCTACTTTTTCAGGCAAGGCTGTTGATTAGCAGAAAATGTCAGAAATACAAATAGCTATGTCAAGATGCATCAAGAAGCACAAATCTAGAGATCTAGTGGGGGTTTTTTTGTTTGCTTGCTTTTTTCCTCTTCCTTCCTTGAGTTTTTCCATACAGGAAATTTCACAAATTTGTCCTACATGGGCCATAAGCATGAACTGTTTTAAGACAGAAATATAATCCAGTTTTTTATTCATTTTTAATCCTGTATATCCTATTATAGAAATATTAAATTAAGAAATCAAATGGGTTATTTTTTTAAGGAAATAAGCTGACTTCCACAGGGCTATTTCTCTTTTCAAACTGTGTTTTTGAAAGGACTGTGTTTGCCCTGCCTCTGGCTCAATACTGTGACCTCTTCTGCTGAGCCGTGTCTGTGTCCCGATGAGCTGCAGCCCAGGCCCCATGGTGAATGTGCTTCTGTCTGGGTCACCTCCTCGCTTTCATTTAGCTCCTCTAGGTAGGTCAGGACAAACTCAGGGTAAGCCTGGAGGAAAGGACAAAGGCAGAGGAATAATGAAGAAAAACATCAGCAACATCAGCAGAATCACAACAGTCCGAACACCAGGGAACAATGGGAGGAGCGGCTGTGGATGTGCCCAATGTCACCAGAGTTCCTGCGTGGAGATAACTCTGTATTGCACAAAGTTTTCAAAGTCACTGGTAAATAATGACCTTTCTATATGCACTAAAAAAATTGAATATTGTTAGAAGACCAATAGCTCTCAAAATGAAAATTCTTACAAATTCAAAGAAAAATTTTGTATCCCTACCTCAAGGTAACAGTCAATCAAAATATAGGTGACATCTTGGTACACATTCCCATGTATTTTATTAAAAGAACTTAAACCCAGCATATTCTGAAATCAAGACAACACATGCAGAAAATCTCTCTTGATGGTTTTAAAATGAGAGAAAATTTTACTGTTTTAATTCATTAGTGAAGCCAATTTGCCTCCTTAATACTTTTTTGATCCTTCCCTACATGGTGAAATGCTGCAAATGGAAAACCAAACAACTGCAACCCAAATACTACAATGTGTTGAATTTGAGACATTACCATCTCATCTACTTTATCTCAAACTCCAGAACTCATGCCATGGTAATATGATCAATTCTGTTTCTTTAACTCAATCTGTGAAATGAATTCATGGCAGTTTCTCTGCTGTCCTCATGATGAAATGGGCAGTCTTTATTTATGGAAAATACTTATTTATAATCAAAATTTTAGTTTAAAGTTCTGTGACCAGCTCTACTATTTTTAATAGGAAACACATAAATATTAATTAGACTAAATGAGACCCAAACCAGGAGCTATTAAAATACTTTTACATGTAACACTTTAACAAATGGAAATCAATAATCTATTAAAACCTTGTGGGCACAGAATGAAGTGTCTCACAAGTACAAGTCATATCTTCCTGTTCCATCACTCATTAGTGATCAAACCAAAGTAATTTCATTTATAAGGCAGATAATATCACAGTATTTAAGCACTTGGGCATATTTTCCAAAGCCAGTTCTGAATGGGCATCCACAGATCCAGCAAAACTTCTAAGCTCACGTGGAAAGCAAAGCACCAAAACTGAAACCTACCTTTGAGTTCTGAGAAGGGTTTTTTGCTTGTCTCTTAAGACTACTTAATAATATTAAAATATTTAGTTGTTTTGATCTTGATTTGTACTGGACAGTAACAATAAAGTTCTGGGTTTAGCATTGGTTGCATGACTTTTTCTTGAGCCTTCCCTCAGAGTTTTCCCATGAGTGCTGTTATTTTCAATTTAGGACTACTTGTATTTTACTTTAAAATAAATCCTTTCAATAGCAAGAATACAACAAACAGTGGGGTGCTTTTATTTCTTAAGAAAAAAAATTCTTCAATCAATAACAGTAACTCTCTTGCTGTTTATCAACTTGTATAGACAATGCATTATAAAACCTTTATGTCCTGCTTCATAATTCCATGCTTTAAGTAACAAATTCTTCCTCTGTGAGAACTTCACACTCACTTTGCTACCATTGCTGCCCAGAAAAGTGATTCTGGGTCAATCCTCTCTCACTTTTCACCTTTTCTGCCTTCGCTGCTCCAGTGACAGAAGAAAGCATTTGGCAGCCTTGCAGTGAGTACAAACAGAGAACTGCTCTAAGTTAAAATTAACACAGTAAAATGATCCTTATTACCCATATTTGTACTCAAATCCAGCATGGGAGCTACTGTGGGATCCCTGTCTGTCTGAGCCAGCTCAAGGCCTTTCCTCTCTGCTGAACATCTGTAGATATTTCAGGGAACTTCTCTCCTTCAGGAAAGCAAAGAAACAAAACAAACTTGCAGTATAGAATGCAACTAAATCCTCAAACCTTCCCAGGACAAGAAAGCTCATTTTCCTGCTAGTTCAACTAATATTTTGCAAAGCTCTATTTCTAGTCTCCACTCTGTCTAGAATACATTTGCTTTCACTGCACACCTCTTATGACACCATCTATTGTGAAATACATGTTCAAAACTTAGAGCTTGTTAAGGAGCTTAATTATCTCATCTTGCTCCTTCCTACAAGTGGTATTTGATTTGTAATTTTATTCACTTACATTTTAAAATCTAGTTTCTATTGACTTACACTTCTTCTTTGTTTAAATTGTCCATAATTTTGTTTTAATTGTCCGTAATTGTCACGTGAACAACAGCACATGCCTTCCACAAATATGGGTAACATTGATCTATTAACTAAAATGTAAGGCAAGAATATCAAGATGAATTTGTTTCTGCATAAGAACAGTTTGTGAATCAGGAAAGCAACATCAGGATTGAATTACAAACCATCATCTCCAGAAATAATGGATGATTTTACTGGGCTTTTTTCAGAACAAGGTAGTGTTTCCTGACCCAAGAACACCTTGACTGCACAGGGGAGAGTGTGTGCATGGAGGAGAGTGTGGCAATGGCAAATACAGTGATAGGCTTTGGTCCCCAGAAATCAAGCTGCCTTCTCAACCTGGATGTGTCACAGAGCATCACACTGCACTGTGCTGCTTTCCTTTATGTCAGATTTGTTGGCCTACATGTGCTGCAATGTAAAATAACATGACGCTGCAGATGAAGTGAATGCAAAATACATGGAGAAATACTCCATTTTGCAAAGACACCTGCTACTAACTACTAGTATTTTCACCTAATGAAAAGAAATACAGGCTAGAACCAAACAGCATTATAGTTCTTAACTCTCAGAAACTTTAGAAGTCTGCCTCCTCTTTATATGCAAACTACATTATTTTTGTATAAATAACAATCATTATGCATAGAAAAATAAAGAATTGTACTGTTGACAACTTATTTTTTATTTACTGATAATTCTAGCATAATTCCTGATAACAGACAAAGCAGTGGGAACATGGTCATCATTCCATGAGACTGTTGGAATTGTGTAACAGAGTCTAATCCAAGGCCCAGGTGAAAGGATGAGGGCTGGTGCTAGAGTGGAAAAAACACTTGTTATTTATTTGGAGATAATAAGGCTGCTGGGGATAAAAATCCACTTCTTCACTACAAACAACCTTTCTTCATGTATCAAGAGAGACACTGAACAACATTTTTATGCCAGATATGAAAGTTGGGAACAATGCATGCTAAGAAGAGAAAAAGTAGGTATTCCTGACAGTAAGACAAGAACTGCAATCTCCCTGCCAATCTGACAAGCTCTAGAACACTAGCTAAATTTTAAGTTCTCTTTATCAGCTGAACAAAAATCAGATAGCCACAAAAATTAAATTTATATTTCACAAGCAGATCTGCTAAATTTGTATGATATAAAATGAACATCATCTTTTTTAAACTGAAAAACAACTTTAAAGAAACCAAAAGGCACTGCACACATACAGGGAAAACTATGATCCTGATGTTTAAAGTGCAGTTTATATTCCTACTTTCTCTGAGCTCTAAATAACCCATATAACATCATTTTTCCTTGAGCCTTGGGTGAAAAAAAATCATGTAAAAAAATCTTTAAAACCCCCTGGCAAATTCAGAAATCCAAATTTTAAATAAGATTTAGTTTATGCTGTTTTGGTATTCTTCATTGCACTTTTCCAAATTTCTTCATTCTCTGTGAACTTTGCCATATTATAGTTGTATAAATTGGGGCTTTTTTAACATGGCAGTTGAACAGAGGTTGATTAAATGAGTGCAATTTTAGCAAGTCTTCAAACCGAAGCTGTTCTTGCTCTGTAGTTTCAGGGTGTTTACAAAAACACATTTCTGCAGTAGTGTCCTACATCAGGCAAGAAGGAACTCTTCACATGCCAATATACAGACAGTTGCTTAAGGATATATCAGCCAGCCAGGACTGTGCGTGTCTGCCTTGCACAACACTTGCTTTAAATGTAAATAAATCAAAACTAGGTTCAGTACACAATCCTCTTCATCTGGGACATGTCTAGGGAACATCTAGCACGGGCAGGGGCTGTTTTCCCCCTCTAAGTGTCAGCCAGTGACAGATCTCAATGACACCCCACGCTATTTTTCTACAGGGAGTTCCAAGAAGTAGAAATACACAGACTTACTACAAATCTTGACATGTCTAACAGTCCCAGGGTATCACATCAGCCCCTTTAGGTTATTTCAATTTGATCTACATATCCATGAAAATAAAAATCAATGTGCCCAATGGTCTAGTAAAACATTCACCCGATCCCATTCGGTCACTTCTTCTCTGGAAAGTCGAGGCATAAAAGGCACAGTGACCCTTGGAGCGATGCCACTGGGAGCACATCCATCTCAGCAAGTGATGTCATGCTGAACATGGTAATAAGTATAATTTATTAAGGGACCTTCCCCTTTGACTCCTCTGTGGTCCCTGGGCCTACTTAGAGCAAATGCTGTGAATATTTGCAGGTGCTTTTACAGGAGCCACATAGAAAGAGAGTAAGTGGATTCTTTTCAGGCTCTTGAAGGCTACAGAAGACTGGCACCAATATTTAAATCAATATAGACCTTTTTTGAATAATCTCATCACATAACAGAGGCCTCAATTCACCAACAGAGAACCTGAGAACATTACAATGATTGAGACAGAAATAAAAACATACCAGGAAAAAAGTTTTCAGATTGAATATTAGATCCACCATATTATTCAATATGTGGGGGCCACATTTCAAAGTTCTCTGAAAGTAGCAAGGATTTTTTTCTATTACATCAGTGAAGTATGGCAAGCTCTACAGATCTTATGAGAGAGAGAGAGGCATAGAAAACCCAGCACAAAAGACAGCCAGCAATGCTGAAGATAAGCAAAATATTTACACACCTGCCATATTCCATACACAAACACACTCTCCTTATGGTTGGAGGCAGCTAAAACAGCCTTCCTAAAATGCAGCTCACTCACTGCAGGGCCAGAGCAAACCTGGAGCTATCCAGAATACTCTGTGCAAATAAAAACAAATAGAGATTGTTTTTTGGGTGGGGAACAAATAGAAGCACAAAAATACAGTCAAGGGTCCTGACTTGAGCTAAGATGGCACACTCCCACTGACTCCAGATCCTGGTAACACCAGAGGAAGCATTCAGCTCTGGAATCCAAGTACAGTACACTACATATAACCCCTTTTTCTTTTCATTGAGTGTCAAAGTCCTTAAAAATGTAAATTTTTATCAACATTTAAAATATTTAATACCTGAGGTATTAGGATGTAATTGCAATTCAGTGAGTAGTTACAGAGTTTAATTCCAACCAGTTTAAATATCACACATGGATTATTGTAGCATGGATTACTTACTATATTAGAGCTAATGAAACCAAACAATATTGCAGATAGAAACCACAATTATCCAAAATACATGTATTATCTACATAAAAGAACAAGTGCAGACGTAGAATACCTTTCCTTCAGTCTTTTAACTTTATATTCCTCTACAGATGTGCCACCACCACCACTAATTTCAGCTGTAATTGGCTGACCAACAGCAAGGCAGCTCCGCACCACAGCTCAATTCAGAATCCTTCCAGCCTTCCAATGAATGGAGAAAAGGGGGGGGGGGCAAGGAAAAAAAAAAGGTTTGAATAAGTTAAAAGAACCAGAAAATTCAACAATGTGTCACAAATAGAGAGGTCATTATGCCTGGATAACCCAGGATATTAACAGTTGCAGAAAGTGAAACACTATCCACAACTTAGCAGTCAATGAGCCCTGCTCGAACCAGTGATCTGCTGTACAACAAGGGTGGCATTTTACAGTTCAGTGACAAATGGAACAGACCCTTGATATCTTCATTTGTCCTTTTTCTGTGCATATTTCACAGTGCAACGATTTAGGGTCCATAACGTGTCACTTGTTATAACTACAGAGTTTACTTGAAATATGTATGCACAGAAAAAAAAAAGTTCAGTGAACTGCAAAGATTACAACAAATATAGTCCTGGAGCTCATATAAGTTTTACTCCAGGTCTGAAACAATGCTGGTTAAACATCCAAAAGTCCAGTTTGAACTGGTTTTGCTTCCAAGAGCAAATCACAGAAGCAGATCACTTAAATCTTTGCTACAAATCAAAAGCTCAAAATTATACTTTAATTAAACTCCATTTTAAGATAGGCATAGCTACAGTAATATCATTAAAGCAGTTTGCTTTCAACAATTTACCACACTGCCTACAAAGTAAGAAAAGATTAGGAATGGAGAGAATTATTTTATAAAGGACACTGCCAGTGACAGCTGTCAGCATTGCAAATTTCAGCCCTTTTTAAAAACCTGGAGTAGAAAATGCCACTGAAAGTGTTTATCAGTGGAATATTGGGGGGGTGGGGGTGGGGGTTCTCCATATATTTCTAAGAACATTTTCTGCTTGTACCTTTTTTCTACACGATGATATATAATCATTCTGAACCACTGATTAGGCAGCAATATCATAAAAATGTCAGTCTGCAAAGATAGTTTGCAATTTCTAAGAAAAATCTGCAGTACAAATATAGCTCAATACCTGGAAATATTTCAGATAACATTAATCTAACACAACAGCAAGGGATAAACAAGTGATAATTGAAGTTTACCTGTGTACTGTGGAATGTGAGCAAAACATTATTTTGCTTAATTAAGCATGAAAATAAATGTTTCAGCAGCATATCCAAGAGTCGGACTATATGAACTTACAAGTTCTGATAAAGTCTTATATCTGAACTGCACAGTTATTGCATTGCTTTCTGCTGCCTTAAACCAGAAATGGAAACACCACAAGTTTGTCCTGAAGAGCTGGTTTGAGTGAAACAGAAAAACCTGGGAATCGCAAAAATGCCAGTGTCATGAGCTTTCCATTCCAAAGCACTTGAGATGGATGCAGAGGAGCTTTCAGACTGCCCTGAGCTGATTTAACTGAACTCCTGAGGGTCCCATGGTCAGCTTTGGCTTCTGATTAAATCCTTTTCGTATGGGTTGTTTTTGACAACAAAAAAAAAATCAATGTTTCCATGCTAGAAAGGACAGGTGAACCTCAGTTAAGCACAATATTAGGATGCAGAGAGAGAGCTGTGTGTCTTGAAATAATAGGGGTGTGAGGGAAAGCCTTTAAACACAAATATTGGCATTTTGATTCCTAAAACACCATTGGTCCTCACTCAAACATGATATGGATAACAGAGTTGGAGAATGAATTATGCTGCTTATCATGTGTCTTGGAGCTATGACATGGCCTGTATTACAAAAAAAACTTTCTTAGACAAATGTATGATAGGCTAAATGAATCTATTACAATGTGTTTAAGACATTTTGCCAGTAGAACTAGACACTTGAATAAATGCCTTTTTTTTTTTAAGAGGAAAAGATACTGTGCTTGTATCATTTCAAAAATCTGTCAACATCCAGATCTGACAGGATTATTAAAAACTAATCCAATCTGGTGTTACATGTTTCAGAGGAATCTCCCTCAAGCTGAAGGAAAATTTTTAATGAAAAATAGTTTAGAAGGCACCTACACAGATCTCAGGAATGGCCTATGAATGGTCAGTTATGTGAGGTGAACAGGGAGAATGTTTCCATTCAGGTGTCTCAGTAAAAAAGATCCACCCATAGCAGAAATAAGTTGGAGTTGAGCTAAACTCTGCAAACCACATAGACATAACTTAATGTGCACACACATCACAGACACGCAGAGAATAACCTGCTTGTCCTGTATTTGTCCTGACAGACATCAGAACTCCAAATAACAGTCAGTGTAACACCAAATCTCAGGCTAAACTGGCTAATTGGGTAAATGCTCCTTCTGCTGACTGAAGGATGTGCCGCTTCCAGTTCCACCACCTCCCCTCAGATAAACCCACACAGTGCAGGGAGCTCACATTTACCAGGAAAGTTGGCAATATGATAATGTACTCAATGAGTGTGGAAAGGTTCTGTTGCTGCCAGACCTTTGACTTGATCTTGACAGGGCTGATTTGGCATTCAGAGACTGGTTACATTCATCAAGAGGTGAAGCTTCACAACAAAGATAATGTGGTGGAAGCAATTAGTATTCAGAACATCAATAATACATCTTCAGCATTTGACTGTGGGCTAAGCAAAGCTTTAATAAACTCTGACATGTGATACACGTCTAAAAACTAAATCACAAAACTATTTTTATTCTGCAGTATCCCCTGGTTTTTTATGTAGAAATATTTTTTAATTGTGCTTTAGTGTTTTTGAACTAATAGTCACAAATACTTTTGCAAGATTTGTAAAAGGTTAATTAGTTTATAATTAAAGTGAGCGATAAAGTGGCATAAGTTGGGTTTCTCCTTTTCTTCAGGAAGTCATTTGGAGTTCTTTGTATTTGTAGTTTATGGCATCAGATTATTGTTCAGTGAGAAGTCAGGAGGAGGACAGGAATAGTAGTTTCTCACCCATTTTTGATCATCTCCAACAAGATACTTGACAAGAAATAAAACTATTACTCCACACTGGCCAATAACTTGGTATCAAAGAGCCTGTCGTGCCCCTTCTCCCGAGAATTAGCATATGAGCTCTCAGAATCCACTCCCTCTGCTGTCAGTTGAGAGAACAGCCCACAATTACCCCATTTCCAACAGGTGGGAAGTCCAGGCCAAGGTCTGCCACAAGGAACTGTTTGACAGTTCCCATCCCAGCAGAGCAGGAAGCCCACAGTGAACTGCAGGGGTCACCTCAGCTCCTGAGTGTCAAGAAATTGTTTCATCAAGAAAATTCTTTTGTAAGGCTCTGGTGAAAAACCAAAAATAAAGTGACAGAATCATTCATATTGTGAGGGGCCTTCGGGGTTCATCTCCCTCAAACTCCTGTCCAGAGCTGGGACAGCATCCAATTGGAGCCTGGTGGTTCAGTGTTAGTGCTTTCAGCTCTGAGAACATCCAAAGGGGCTTTCTGAAACTTTTATGGCCTTCAGAGAAGTTCAGGATATTTATAGTAAGAAGCTTCTGATCTTCATACTATAAAAAAGGAATTGTTAAAAATACACAGATAAGAATAATTTGTTTTCAGCAGGAAACAAGTTACTGATGTTTCACATTTTCCCAGTTAGGAAAATTCCAGACTGCAAAGAAGAGAATGATGTGAAAATGTAAAAGAAAAATCAAACCTATGCTTTGTTTTCCAGTCAAATAGGACTGAATTACAGAAGGGAAAAAGCTCAGAAAATAAATCTAATAATAGAATCCTGACTTTGAACAAAAGTTATTTGGAATAGAATCCTAGAATCAAATGAACTCTGCTCACTTTAGCCTTCTCTAGGAAAACTTACTGACCTAAGTAATTTGCCAGAACATCTGAATAGTTGCCAAGATGCATTTTAAATGAATAAAGTTTAAACTAAGACAGGAGTGGCAGCAATTTCAAACAGGTTGCCTACTTTTGTTCAGGAATTATCTCACACTGTTATTTTTGTATTCCTTAGGGAATTACAGGTATTAATTAGGACAACGAGTTCCATAAATTCTAGTGTTATTTTCAACCATGCCTTTTTCAAGGAAAGATTAGTTAGAAGTTTTCAGTTCTATCTTTACTTTTCTGAATATTTTCTCTCCCTGCCTTGTGCTTCCATGACCACAAGGCTCAGGCACTGTAATTCTTCCAAGCATAGTGAAGCTTTATCTGCCATTTTATCAGAGTACTGGGGGAAAAGCCAAAACCCAACACAAAAGCCAACTTCCCCTGTCCCCTACTGTGTGAATATTGGCTTAGATTTCCCTGTAGTATTTCACCTAAAAAAGGAAAAAGAAAAAAAAAACTAACACCAAAAAAAACAGAGAGAAGCTTATTTCCACTAGAAGCATTTTAAGATCATGATGGTGACTTACAATCACTACACTGACAAAACTAAAGAAACTAGAGTTTATCTCATAGCAATTAAACTAAAGAGTATATTTTATATGTTTTTTCCCCTGTTATAGCCTTAGAGAATATTGTTCCTTCATGGTCTAAATGACTAAATTATCAAAAGCAAGTCTCTGAAATTCAAACCAATCTATCCTTTTCACCTCTGAAGAGGGACAAAGTCCACCACTGTTGTCATGAGAGAAATATTCAAAATCCAGTGTAAGTGTAAACAGTGAAAGCAGAGTCAGCTCCCCACATTCCCTTCCATGGGCATTTCAAGCCCATGGAAATATGAGCAGGACTTCCCTTCCTCACCTCACCTCATCCTCACCTTCAGGGAGCAGCACTGGCAGAGCTCCCATGGTCTTGTGATGGAAGGAAGTTCAGACTCCCTTTCATAAATGGAAATCCTTGGTAAGAAGTAACACTCACCGAAGGAGGTAATTGCAATAGATTTTTGTAGTAACATTCATTAATTTTAGGTTAAAAATTGTAACCTTTCAGGGGTTTCTTAGTGGTTGATCACAAGAATACAACTCAGGAGTAAAAAAAGCACCATAATTGTCACAGCAGATAAAGAGTAAATATCCTGCTCCTCTTGCCCCATAAAAGTTTTAAAACAGAACCAGATGATATAGGACCTACAGAAATGACTGGCTGGTAACCTTTTCTTTGGGGACTTATTTTTTTTTCAATTAATTTTACAGCTTGTTCAAGACTAGCATCCCATGAGTCAGTTGCAGAGGAAGTAGCTGAGACAGAACAGCCAAAGTTGCAAAAAAAAAAGCTGGAAATTTTGTGAAGTTTGCAAACAACATGAACAATTATACAGATTGTTTTACTGTGCCACACAAAACTATTGCATCACACATTACAGACACAGTGTCTTTATGGCATCTCAGAGTTTTCTCTTATGCATTCAGAAGATAAACACCAAATTCTCTTAAATTTGTTTTTAAAACTTAGAAAAGAATATAATGCATCTAGTAGAAGCCCACAGAAAAAGGGGAAAAAAGAGGAAAAAGTAAAATTAGAGAGTAAAAAGGGTTTTTTTACTAATTAGTTAAATGAAACCTTGTAATATGAAAAATATCAAGGAGAAGAGACTCCAAGTAGAATGCCAGTGCAGTCAAATCAAAACTGTAGGTGATCAAAGCTTTTATTTCATCTTATTTTTTTACATTCACAAAAATTCATTCTAATAACAAATTTGATGAAATATTCACAGTAAAGAATTAAACTCTTTGTGTTTGACTCATTAATGGGTCTCAATTATTTTCCTCTATTATGTTTTCTTGTATTCAAAGTACCTTGACTACTGAATGATTACACATAAAATGCAACAGCAAGATGGAAAATCAGACTTGAATGATTCAAAACTCAAAAAATTTCCTACTGTGAATGAAAGAAATTAGTAAATTTTACAGAGAAATTGAAATCATTCTACATCTAGATCAAGAACACAGAAGGGTCCACAATAATGCTTCTAAAAATCTCAGCAGAAACACAAGGGCAACTCTTCCTTGTCAAAGCAAAACCCCCAAACCCAATAACAGTGACTCTCTCCTCAGCCCTCCAAAAAACCCCCAACAAAACAGCTGATAAAATTCTGAGAGATTATATCAGTTGATGGATGTCTATCCCAACTTGCTGGTTTATAGATGATCTCTCAGTGATAAAAGAACAACAGGCTGTAATTGTCCAGGTTAGCTACAATCTCAGGCTTACACATGAGGATTATACATCCTGAATTCTCCTCTGCTGGAAAGGTTTTATTTGGCAATAAAAGATTACAAGTAACAGCCAGGGGCTCAGCTCTAATACCTAAAGCTGAAGACACTTATAAAGTGTATATATCCAGAACATGCACCTGAGCCTTTTCCCCTCTTAGTGTAATCCTCTTGGAATTTTCTGTGCCTCACTGAACTTTAAGCTTTTGAGAATAAAAACACAGTGCATCTAGCACCTTTATCCTGAATTTAGCTTTAAAGGGTCCCTCTTGAAGACATCACACTGCATTTTACAGTGTAGTGTTCATTCCAGATGCATAACTGTTGGATCCTTTCATCCTGATTGCTAATATCAAAGCCAAAACTCAAAAACACTGTTTCTGGGTTTAAATTTGCATTAACTATTCCTTTCATTTTGTAATGTGTTTACACTGGGAATATTCAAATGTTCTAGATAATAAAATGATTTCTCTGAGAGATATTAGATCACTGTGAGCTGACAAAATATAAGACCACTGCACTGCAAATAAACAACGTTTGGCTATTTTGAAAAACAACTAAGCCAATTACTATTCTGTTGCTAAAATGCAGCTGGGTAAACTCAAGTCTTCAAGTCAAAGTAGTAGTAATCATTTCTGACATTTTCTGCATGCACCCTCCTTGTGCCCCACCAAGAAAGGGAACCAACCCTTCCAGCAACAAGGAATTTACAGAAATTGCCACTTTGACTAAAGCAAAAGTTTGATTTTTATCTAAGCAAACATTGTGACTACTCATTACACATACAAGTGTGAGATTAAATAATTGTATAAAAAGAAGATTTGCTTGTGCAACCCTCAGCTATCCTTCACAAACCCAGCCAGTAAACAATAGCAATGAAAGACCTAAGAAAGACAAATTTAGGTTATTATTGTTGCAGTTAACTGTCTTAGTACTTAATTCTAGTACTTAAGAATTAACATGTACATTTAATAAGACAGCACCTAATTCTGCAAACACACATGGACTTCTGGCTGCTCGTTCTGACCTCACCAACATTGTCCTGCCAGTGAGTGAAGCCAATCAGTGCTGGATGTTGCCTGCGTAGCACTTGGATGTGCAGGCACTGACAGGACCAAGATTGTACCAGGGACAAAAGTGCACATGTGACACCATGAGGCATTAAGAAACCCAGGAAGCTTCTGGTTTAGCCTATTGGCAATTTTTACCTAAGATTCATTTAAGCAAGTGGCAAAAACAAGTGTGACTTTCTTTCCAATTTCCAGTAAGCACAGTTGGAATAACCTTTAAACTTCAACAAACAGGAACAGAGATGGTATTCCTATTAATTTTAGGATCTGTCCTGTTATAAGAATGCTGTAATAAGTTTACTTTGTCACCAATTTTTCATTGTTTCAACAGGTATAAAAATTAGTTATGTTGTGGTACATCGTTACCAGACATTATCTCCAACAGGGAAATGGCTTTTCAAAGATTTAATTTTTTTAAAGTCCCTTTCCTCCCCTCTCCCTCTAAGCCTAATCATTCTATTACATCAGAGAACTTTGACAGAGTGGGAATTAATGCACCTGCCACATCCAATCGGCAAATAAAAATTAGAATTCAGGAAAGTTATATAAATAAACTGTAACATCACTGTTCCCAGTTGCAGTTCATCTGTCAAAGGTCAACCTCAGAACACAATTTAAGGGAGACCTGGATATAGAACTAACATCAAAGCTGACCTTTGAGTAAAACCAAACAGCTGCAAAGCCAGTAATGAGATTATATACCCAGAGCCAGTGCACATGGCAATGAGTGCTCTGCAGGGGGAATTAAGAAAGGAAATATGAACACCTGTATTGCATTTTTATATGCTGGACATCAAACCAACCACTCAACAGTCCCTGGGCTAGGGCTCCTTCAGCAACTTCCAACTCTGACACCCTCCCAGCAGCCAAATTTTTGTCTCTTTTAATATACAGGTTACAGGGAATAATCAGTGTGATTGATATTTTAGTGCTAGATTTATACTGGCAGAAATAAGAACCCTTTGAAAAGGGAGATATTTGAACTATATGGTGGTGTTTACACTGATGATATAGGTTGGTTACTATTCATGATTTATAAGCATTATAAATGCCTTTAGATAAAACATTAGAAAACTATGCACATTTAAAGATTATTTACCTGAATACAATTAGGAAATATCCATTGAAGACAGTTACTGGTCAGTGACCTACAATACAGTTACATATCTGCAAATATTCAATCCATCAGAAAATAAAAGTAGGAACGTATTTATTCTCTTTTTATTAAACGTTATTGTAAGAGATTTGTCTTAAAGATTCATTGATCATTTTCAGATACAAGTCATAAATAGCATAAGTATTATTAAGATAAATTTGAAAAAATTCATCTTGTATGTATTGTCCTTCAGCATTTTCCACTGTGTACATGTTATAGTAATTTGTGCCTAAATAATTTCCACTACACCAGCTTTCATTTTCCTGTTGTGGATTTGGGTATTTCAGGGGGCTAATCAGAAAGTAAATGTTGTGGGAGCTTCCTGTGGGTTTTTTGTGGGAGGAGGGTTTTTGTTTGGTTTTAAATGCTCTTCCCCCCCCCCCCCCCCCCCGTGATTATTTGATGTGTTTGATTTTTACTGCAGGGATATTGAGAGATCAGCCTCCCTTAAAAACCAAACAAAACCACTTCTAATTAACTGTGGTGCAATAAGCCAGTATCAGTTGTCGGTTTGATTTTAAAGTAAGATTTAATGGACTGAAGTATAATTCCGTAACACAGTAAAAGAAACACAGCAAAATATGTAAAATGGAAATTTGCAAGTGTATAAAATAAATCATGTTCTTTGCTCAATAAATTACTTGCCTTCTAAGTAAGTCCACCATAGATGGATAGGGGAGAGGAAGAGTAAAACTGTTTATGCAATCAGGGTACTGTAACTACTCAATATTAATCAGGTAATAGTCCACATTCTGTTTTCCATTGAATTTTAAATTAACATCTTTTGCTGGTTTAAAGCTGGCCAGTCCACTATGGATATAAGAATGGCCAAAGCAATTCTCTCTCGATATACGAAGTAGTCAAATTAGTTTATATAAAGAAAGTAAAATAAAATGTATAATGTTTCAGTTAGAATCTTTTCTGAACAATGACTGGAAGATTTGCCACTGAGTAATTTTTAGTGTGCTTCTTAATTCTAATTGATTCTGAATTTACCTAAAGTATTATGGAATCTAGATTTAGTGCAGGCATTTAGAAAAAAAAAAAAAGAAAAAATAATAAAATCAATTAGCTCATTCACTGGTGCAGTCAAATATCCAGATCCCAGCCAGGCTTTCCAAGGTAACTCACTCCCTAAGGATTTACACAGGTACCCAGTAGCTTCTGCAAAAGTCCATTGTCACTTAACACATTTAATTTCTTCACATGTAAGCATTTCAATACAATTCTAAAAATAAAGTTAAAAAAAAAAAACAAAACCCAACACAACAAATAAAGCACAGCAGCAAGTGACTCTCACCTCTCATAGTGTGCCCTTCTCTATTAAGGGGAGTACCCTACAAAATCATTTAATTTACTTCATTGTTTCTCCTCCATCCTGAACTTGTTCTCATCCAAGATTTTAAGGAGTTAACCTAACTTTGGTGCTACTCTTCATTTTTATTTAGCTTCTGAGTAATAATGAAGATAATTAGTCCATGGGTCCATTGTAACTTAAGAAAGCACTTTTTATATTTCAGCCAGACTATGATGACTTCTGAGGCTGATAAAACACACATTTAGGAAACTAGAATAATTGAAGTTATTTGGGGAAAAAAATAGTTTTAACCTATTCTAAAATTTAAAATTGAAAAAAAGAATATTATTTCTGTGTGGCAGGAGGGACATTCACATCCATGTACAAAGCATTCTTGACCTCTCAGAACTCATACATTCCATGTAAAACCTCACAGTCTCAGCTCTCTCTGATCCAGGAAAACTGATAGCTTTTGATTTTTCTCTAGGGATACAAAGGATATTTTAGTATTATGTAATATTAAACAAAATTCTATATATAACTCTATTTTTCTTTTATTAGTCTATTGACATGTTACTTTCTTGACATTGTAATGATTTTCAGGTTTTTGCAGCAAAATATCAGTACCGAACCAAAACCTAATTTCTACCTGAATGTAACAGCAGTTTTTGCAGATCAGATTAGACAATCCTAATAAAAATAATCCTAAAATGCTAAAGCAAACAGTGAATATATGAGCCTTCCCAACTAGTTTCAGACACGAGCCTAGAAGTTTCCTGCCAATATGCATAACTCCATGTGTGACCAAGACACATAGCACAGCAACGAATTGATACTGCACATACATTTTTCTTTAGGAAATCGAAAATTCCATGCAAATTAAGGCTATATCGAACGAAATAATCACATGCCAACCACGATAAGGATGTAACCCTGCTTGAATGTATCCCAAGGAGGCAAAAGGAAAAGCTTTGGCAGGCCAGTCTTTATGAAGCTTTACCAACTGAGCTTGCTTTCTACCCTTCTTGGTGCTTAAGAGGTTAAGACTTTATTTGTGAAAACAGAGGGAGATAGTGGGGAATCGTGTTGTCTGCAGCTTCCTAAGTCTTGCTTAAGATCCTTTTCAATTACCATCCATTTCTCCTTTAAAAAG